>NC_056748.1:1051465190-1051494722 GCF_019279795.1 Protopterus annectens
AATCTCTTCAAAGGGAATATCAGGACTGGTAGATTTTTCATCATCTGATTCATAATTCAAAGCAGAGAGAATCTAAGAAGAGTAAGCAAGGGACTCCTCATCCGAATCCAGCTCCTCCTCAGAAGAATCCTGTTCCCTGGGTCTTTTTAGGGTAGTAGAGGACTAGGGGAGGAGGATGGAACAAACTCCCTGAGGAGGTTTTAATGCCTTCAAAGCATTAAACAAGCCCTGAGAGAAGGACTGGCACACACACTGTGGATCCTTAGAAACAGGTGTAATATGCTTAGTTTTTTGCTTTTTCTTCAATCACAAGCCTAAAGCAGATGCCCTATGCTGACAGTCTAAAAAACTCCACCTATACTCTTGTCGCATATCATCTACCCACCTTAAAAAATCTGGAAGGTCTGACCCAGGACAGCATTCAGTGATGATAGCAGGGACAACTTCTCTAACCAATATCTCAGGAACGTCCACAGCGGAGGCTGAACAGCAAAATATTCCAGCCTAGGCTTCTTGGCCTTCTTCAATGACTGCTGTCCCTCAGAGTGGTAAGTTCCCTTCCCTGTGTCCTTCACAAGAAGCTTAAGAAGCTGGTGTTTCAAGCTAAAGCACCAAAAAAGAGAGTCTACTGTGAAGGGTTTTGGGTACAAAGGCCTGACAGAACAGGACGTATGGTTGAGTGAGGCACAAGCAGACATTCTTTCTGGTAGTCTTTATAGTGAATTTGTCTCCCACACTGGCATTTGCCCTTCTGGGATGACATAAAACCCCACCCCACAAGGAACAATAAAATAAAGTAAAAAAAAAAAATCCCCAATGGGGCACTTATCTGCAACAGCTCAGTGAACCAGCAAAGGAACAGGCATTCAGACCAACAATCAAGAGATGGCATTTGGACTGCCAGCAAAGAAGTTGTGAAGATGGTACGTCCAGATGTCACCTTTATCTCCTACGCCAGCCATGCAAGGTGAAGTATAGCATACCTTAAAGCAACCTAAGGTTTTGGTAAACTGGCCGGACATTGGACCACCCTAGACAGATCATCCCTAATGTAGTGAATATTGCAACCGTGAAACGGAAGGACATCTAATGTTATACCAATATATACAAGGGGCACCAATGATAAAATCAATTATTTAGACCCATTTGTTTAGCATCTCTTATAATCTAGTGTCTTACGGCAATATTGGTAAACTCTGATTTGTCTAAACATGCTTTTTTTTTTTCAAAACTGGATCCACATTTACCAACTTGGTTGACTTTTACAACCCAGTTAGCATTGCTTTAGATCATGGACCAGGCAGGAGTATCATCTACACTGATCCCTTTTAAGTATTTGATAATTTTTTATCAATTCGCTACTGACTGTATAATGAAGCACTGCATAAATACATACATCAACTGGGCTGTTACATGGATTTGTAAAAAGAAACAGAGTTAAAATATTAACTCACTTTTTTGACTGGGTTAATGCTTCCACAGGTGTACCCAAGGCTCGGTTTTGGGTCCAATGTTATTTAATATTGTTTTTCACCATCACCCTGCAATTTCTGGTGGATTTCAAAATTTGCAGTTGACATCAAAATAGGGGTTCCTTTATTAGCTAACAAGATAGAAAAAACTTTAATGATTATCTTTATTGTTTTGCTAGTTTAAGAACCAAGACTAAATTGGAATTACACTAACAGATGTGATCACACAAAAAACAGTATGGGTTATAGTTACCTCAAGTTTTAGAATACAAAGATCTTGGTGTTAGAATTAGTAACTGTTTAAACTTTCAAGTATATAATAAATCTGCAAAAGGCAGGGATATGAAAATATCTGAACTAATACTATTTTTCTACTTCTAGTTCTGTTGTTCTAACTAGGCTTTTTGTAGTGTATACATAACCAATGTTAGGATATAATTCACTGTTTGGTATGTACTCAGAGTGACATATCTTTATTGGAGTGTGTGCAAAGAAAATTATTAAAATAAAACATTCATATTTTCAAGGTAAAGAACAGTTAGAACTGACAGAACTATATTACACACATTTATATGGAACATTATGCCTGGCATACAAAGCTATGCATGATGGGGAATTTAAGACTATTGAACATTAACATTATACAGAATTATAATTCTAGAGGTAGGGGTTTTACATATAACACTTCACTTGGGACAAAATATTAGCCATGTTACCTTTAGAAACCAGAAAAATTAACTTACGACAGGATTTTAAGAAATATTAGGCCACCTGGATGAGTAACTTGTTTTCTTCAATTACTAAGGAATCCTTGTTAGGAATGGCCTCTCAGCCAACATGCATACCTTAGACTATGTAAACTGTGTAGCATGGTGGTGGTTCTCATCACAAAGATGTCTCAAAGTGATAATGTACATATTGTGTAAACATCTTGTAAACAGAACTGCTGCTTTAAAATGGTATATTGTTCATAAAGATGTAAACAGAATTGCTAGTTTAAATAGATACCATTATGTATTAGGCAGAGATGACTTCTGTATTCTTTAATACAAATCAGTTATGCAATTAAGTGATGTACAAGAGGACGATCAGCCCTACCTATATTTGGTCCTTGTACACCCTATCTATATCGGTCCTTGTAAGCCCTACCTATATCAGCTCTTAGTATCGATTACAGTAAGAAGAATCACTATGGATTACACATGAGGAAGCCTTAACATTTTTCTCTTTTTTTCAACAAAGAAATCCAGACAGAAGACACTGCAAAAAGTATGTGTCGTAGGTATTAATTTATTCTCCAGAAGGGAATTGCTGGACTTGTATAAGACTGTTTCTATGTTTAGGAGACTCTTTTTATCTTTCTTTTAAAGTCACAAAGACAGACAGAAAATATTCTATTTTTCTCTTTGATTGCTCTTTGTTTCTACTTGAGTAGTTGCCTTCTTCCCCTGTAACTGAAGAAAATTGACTCTTAACATTAAGAGCTGTAATACATACCTTATAGCTTTAGGACACCTTAGGAAACCTTGTAAACTGTAATAGCCCCGCTACGCTCGGGCTCTCTTCGCTCCCCTCTCTGCCCCCAAATTCCCTCCTGCCCCCAGTACCTCTAAATTTATAGTACTATATAGCCACTCCCCCACTTTCTAGATCCTATCTGCTTTCATCTGGGATAATTCCACCCACCCCCATTCTACTACCTACATTTTAATAGCACCTATTAGCTTTCATCTGGCATTCTCCCATCCCCCTTCCAGTACCTTTACCTCACCACTCTATCTTATGGTGTTGCATCACCAGGTAAAAATTCCTTAACTCACTAGCTGAATCGCAGATAATGATATACTCTTCTTTACTACACATCTTATTCACGCCATACCTCCTTACCTTGTATGAAAACCAGTTTCTCACGGGATTTCAGGTCCCAAAAGGCCATACTATCACCCCAGCTGTAAATCCTTCCACCTTCAATCATACTTACAATACCAGATCCTATCCAACATCTTGTTCAGTCTATCAACATCTCAACCCCAGGCACATTAGCTCTAGATCCAAACACTACCACAAACAAACAAATTCCTGAAGTTCATCACTAAGTATAGACTCAACCTAATACTTGGTGGTGATATTCACCCCAACCCTGGCCCACTCACTTCAGATATGCATACCCCCTCTACTTGCAATCTAAACTACAAACCTACAATTAATAGGCCATCTAACTCTCTCCTAGTTTGTCATCTCAATATTAGAAGCATTAATAACAAGGTACATGAATTGCATGCACTTCTGGATGTCCACTCCCCTGAGATTCTCTGTTTATCTGAAACCTGGTTAAAACCTAACACTAAAGTCAATGAAGTGTTACCACCTGGGTACAACATACACAGGCTGGATCGTGCTTCGAGGAAGGGGGGTGGGGTAGCTGTACTCTAAGTCTGAGTTGAATGTCACCATAGATGTAATACAACCACCTCAGATTAATAACTCAGAGATTCTCGCCACCAAATTGCAACTTAATAAAAATAAATGCATTAATATCATCTGTATGTACATTCCCCCAGGTAACAATATATCTACATTTGAAGATATAATGCACTGGCTATCATGTCATTACCCCCAATAAACCCTACTACTTGGAGACTTTAACAGACTGGGTCACCTGTTCCTCAGAATCCCCAACCACCCATATTAACCTGCATTTATTTACACAAATTATATCCACCCCTACTAGGATAGGTAAACCCAACCAAAAAGAAAGTATACTTGACTGGGTACTCATAAGTAGTCACCCCCAACTGTACACCTCTGGTACCCTCCTTAATGGCCTAAGTGATCACCTTCTCACATATGTAATTAAGCACAAAACCATTAATTTCCAACAACCCTTACTCAGAAAGGTTAGAAACAAAAACTTTGACCCTGCCAAATTCCAACAATTACTAAACTCATGTAATTGGTCTATTCTAAAACACCTCCCCTTAGAGGAAGCAGTAGCATACTTTAACAAATTCCTTGAGATCCTTGATTTGCATGCACCTGTTCGTTCAAAGAGAACCAAGGCAAAAACTGTGCCATGGCTTTCTAGAGAGTCTAAACTCAAAATTACCCTTAGAAACAAAGCATGGGCTTTATGGCGTTCTTCTAAAGACCCTCAAGATCCCATTAAATACAGGCAATCCAGGAACGAAACTAAAAAATCAATTTTACAAGACAAAAAACAATACTACTGTAATTTACAGACAGTAAATCAAAATAATCCTCAGAAGTTTTGGGCAGGTTTAAATAATCTACTACATCCTGGACAAACTTCAACCCCAATCCCTGCTGCTACTACGGATAAAACCCCTGAAGATGTTTCTGATAGTATTAACCAATTCTTTACAGAGACAATTCAAGCCCTAGCTAGCCAACTACCTCCTAGCTCCCCTGGTCCTGAAAGTAGCACCCCTAGAAACCTACTCTCGTTCAGCTTCCAACCAGTGGCCACTTCACTTATCCGTACCTTGATCAAAAAATTAAAACCCACTACACTTTCTGCTGATCAACTCCCTGCAGAGTACCTACAAAAATCAGCTGATGCTATTGCTTACCCAGTCTCAATACTAATCAATCGAACCATAGTAGAAGCTAAAATTCCCACCATCTGGAACATCCTATGTAATACCACTTAAAGGAGGCAGCTCTACTGAATTCTCCAATTATAGGCCAACAGCTATACTCTCTCCACTTGCAAAGATTATGGAAAACTGTATTCATAGACAACTCTTGCACCACCTAATCTAGAATCGCCTTATGGCAGACACTCGGCATGGCTTCCGTCCTCATCACAGCACTACTTCAGCCCTCCTAGCCTTTACCAACACCATAAACCATAATCGCAACAACAATTATACATCCTCAGCCCTCTTTTTGGATCTTTCCAAGGCATTCGATATGGTTGATCACCAACTTTTAATCCACACCCTGCAAACATTCTGTCTAGATACTGGAGCCCTCCAATGGTTTCAATCCTACCTGAATGGTCGACAGCAGGCTGTCCTCTGGCAGAACAAACTCTCTAACCTTCTACCCAACACCCTTGGAGTACCACAAGGCTCTATACTAGGGCCCTTGCTGTTCTCCATCTTCATTAACTACCTTTATACTGTCATCCCAAAAGTCAGCTGTATCCAATATGCCGATGACTCTAATCTGATTTTCTCAGCCACATCTCCAGTTGAGTTATGGTCAGCTACCCAGACCACCTTTAATACAATAGAAAACTGGCTTTCTGAACATAGTCTGATCCTAAATCCCAAAAAAACTAAAATGCTGTTATTTTCACCAACACGTAGGTCTACAGCTTTCACCTTTACCATAAAATCAAATGATGGCATAATAATCTCCCCTGACCCATCTACAAAAAAAACTATTAGGTGTCATCATAGACAGTAATCTAAAATTTGACCTACATGTTAACCAAACTATCAAATCAATAAAAAACTAGGGTCACTTTACAGAATAATAGCCTTCCTAACCCCTCCAGCTAAAATTGCCATAGCTCGCTCTCACCTTCTTTCAACCCTTCTGTATGCATCCCCTCTACTCTCGAATTTAAACAAGACTGTCCTTAAACTATCTATTTGCTACAACCACACTGCCAGGTTTGCCACTGGGCTGCCTTTTAGGACACATTATTGCATCAATCTAAATCAGCTTGGGTGGCTTGAACTACCCAGCCTAATCCAGTATAACCAACTGATTATGGCCTATAAAATCCTCTATAATCCGGACAATACTCCTGCACTTAAAAATATTATCACTCCCTATAACAATCCTAGACCGCTTTGATCCTCTAACAAACTACTAATTCAAACTAGCAAAATTAATAACACAGCCGGTGATTCTCTTTGCAAACTCTGTAAGTAGATCCTGGAACTCTCTTCCAGCTATTACCTTACTTTCCACCTTAGGTCTATTTAAAACTAGACTCAAACATTTGTCACTTAACTGGCTATGTCAATGTATCAAGCCTGGCTAACACTCTCTAGAATGTGTAAAACTCTGTTAACCAGTTTACTGTGTAATTTAATTTAATCCTGACTTGTGCTCAGGATTAACTGTAACCTGTGGAACTTGTTTAACTTGCTTACTTATGTAATCTCTGTAAATAGTCTGTATTATGTAATGCTGTATCTGCTTACCCCTGGAGTTTTTCTCCCTGGGCCTCCACTGAAAATGGACATGCATCCAGTCGGACTATTCCGGTCAACAAATGTAAAATAAAAAATTAAAAATAAATTGCTAATTATCTTCTGATTATGTGATACAGCCTTTTGGGCAAAAGTGCTCACTGAATGCTACTTTTGAATAAAAGATCATATTAAGGGATAATTGTGTGATTTTTAAGTACTGAGGTTAATTTCACTTTTTTATATCTTACAGTTTTCCCTTGCTTATCCTTATTTATTTGAAATTTGTTAACTGAGTTGGTCCAGCTGGGCAGGAGCTCGTTTTCAGTGGAGACCCGAGGAGAAAAGCTCCAATTACAAAAACAATTAGGATAACATAGGTAACAAAACATAGAAAGTAACATAACTAAGTATAACTCCAAATATATTAATACAAATATGACTCAAACATATTCAAATTACAGCAAGAGGGTTTTCTCAAAGAAATGAGTATATGAATGTTTTTTTTTATGTACAAAACAAGTTATATACAAATGATCAGACAAGAGATATACAACTGAATCAGATTTCTTGCATAGGCTTTGTAGGAAGGTATAGGTGTTTTCAGGAGTTCAGAGGGAAGGAGCAAATCTGCTAATGGGTTATCGCATCATCCAGACTGCTGACTGGTGGCGCCTGCTTCCTTGCTACCTTACCTGGTAAGGGGAATTTTATTTACCAGTCCATGCAGGTAAGACAGCTTCATTTAATCAGATTAACCACAGTTGGTATATGCCCCTCATATCTCCCCTTTCATACTTCACTATGTTAGTAATTGTACAGTATGCCTAGATCATAATGTTAGCAAAAATGCAAACATTAGGGCTGCATGCTTACCACCACCTTGGGGACCTTTTGTAAATGTGCAGCTGGACTTTGTCCAGATGCCAAAGGTCCATAATTTACAATTTATATTGGTGGTGGTGTTTTGCATGTTTTCTGCATAAGTGGAAGCTTACCCATGTCACAAAGCAGGTTTTGTAACTGTTGTTAAAATACTTTTATTTGAATTTATACCTACATTCGGTGTACCTTGTACTATCAGTAGTGACCAGGGAACACATTTTAACAATTCCCTGATTAGAGAAGGACTGAAAGAAAACACAAATCCTGTATTTCCACTTTTTCTTGTACTGCCATTTTTCTCAAATGCAATTGATGCTTTATAATTTCACATTCATTAAGTTCCATGTTGCTTGTCCTCCTCTTCATCTGAATTTCCCGACTCCAGACTCTGGTTCAATTCTAAGGTACTTCCAATTTTTCTAGACAACTCCTGTGCTTACCTCGATCTCTCAATAACTTTTCCTTTGGAACACTGTAAAAGGTTTCACTGGTAAAGTCCATCTTTGACCTTTATTATCAGAAGAATGAAATTCCAAGACAGTTGGATATAGCAGTTTTAATCTCACACCTGGTTCTCAACATTTCCTGATTGCTGGAATAAATTTGCTTCTCATCTGCCTGATGTACACCCCTTTTGGTATGTACCTCACAAAACATCTACAACTGGTAAGGTTGCAGAAATACCTCACAAAGAGGATTACCAGCCTCAAACAGAAGACCTACGCAGATGGTCTCAAAAAACTCCAGGTTTACTCTGTCGCATATTGCCTACTCAGAGGTGATCTCTGCCTAACATACAAAGCTATGTCAAACCCAGAGCTTGTGGACATGCTCCACTTGAAATCCCAATTCCTCCGAGCTACACGCTCTGTGGACCTAAACCTGGTCACCAAAATAAACAGAACATGCTGGAGGGATAGATTCCTGTCCCAGAGACTTCCTATACTCTGGAACAAACTACCTATCTATATCAAACAAAGCTCTTCATTAGCACTCTTCAAAAAAAATCTTGATGATTGGATGGGAGATAGGAAATTCACCCCGGGGATCACTTCTGTGACTCTGCTTGACAGGGGCACAGGAAAATAATAAATAGCCGGGGTACCGTTTGGCTAGGCTTATACAGGCCCAAGGGCCAATAGCCTAGTACCTACCTATGAAATTATGAATTGTATAAAGGGGACATATCAGGTAGGTTCTAAGCAGAGACATGATTTAGTGTTGAGAAGATGAAGTTGAGTTCCTTTTTGAAGTGTGCGGGCTGTATGATCGAGCGGATATTCACAGTAAGTTTGTTCCAAGTGTGGGCTACAGAGCAGTTATATTGCAGTTTGCCTGTGTTCTTTGGATTATGTACATTCAGAAGTTGTTGGTTAGAGGTGCGGTGGGTTCTAGAAGGGGTATAGGTAGATACAAAAGTAGTGAGAGCTGGACAGGATGAAGGCCTGTATAGAATGGAGTGAATAACTTGAAATTGAGAAAGTAGCAGTAGTTGAGGGAATTCGAACCATTGCAATGAGTTCAGGGCAAGGCAGTGATGGGAGTTGTAGGGGGAGTTAGTAATGAATCTTGCAATTTTATGTTAAGTTTGTTGCAGTTTGTTCATGGCAGTAGCTTGTATATTGGTTAGTATTGGGGCTGCGTAGAGAAGTGTGGGCAGGCGGAAGGACTGTGCTAGGGAGAGTCTAGCATTTGGAGTAAGAAATCTTTTGTTATGATAGAGCAAGCCAAGTTTCTGGTGTATTTTTTTTATTCCTTCCAGTAAGTGCAAGTTAAATTTGAGCTCATCATCTATAATGACGCCCAACAGTTTAGTGTGTGGTTCAGGTTTTATGATTGTGTTGTTAGAGGATGTTATGGTAAATGTAGATTTGAGATTGGAAAAAGAGCGGGGGAGAAAGAGCAGGAGCTTAGTCTTCTTAGGGTTAAGGATAAGCAGACTGTCAGATAGCCATTTCTCTGTGAATAGAAAGGAGTTTTGAGTAAGGTTGAGAAGGTCTGTGATACTACTGGAGATTGAGATGAGTGTAGAGTCGTCTGCATATTGTATAAGAGAAGATTGTCTGCAAGAGGTGAATAGTTCATTTGTAAAGATATTAAATAAGAGGGGACCCAAGATAGAGCCTTGAGGAACACCTTTTGGAACAGATCTAAAGGGAGAGCAGGAGGAGAGCCTTTTTACAGATTGCTGCCTACCTCAGATAGCTGGAGAACCAAGCAAGGGGGGAAAATGACAGACTGAGGTTAGATAATTTAGAAAGTAGCATAGGGTGAGAGACTGTGTCAAAAGCTTTGGAAAGGTCGAGGAAGGATATTAGCTGATCGTTATCAAGGGCATTGGCGATGGTATGAGTGAAAGACAGGAGGGCGGTGGATGTGCTGTGGTGGGGACGGAAACCATGCTGAGTGAGAAGGTTGTGCTGGAGGTGGTTGAGAAGTTGTGAATGTATGCATTTTTCGAGCAACTTGGAGATGGGAGAAAGAATAGCAATGGGACGATAGTTAGATGGATCAGTGGAGTTGCCACCTTTATGCAGTGGGATAGTATAGAAAGATTTCCAGGAACTGTAGCCTCTTGTATAGATCTGTTAATGAGAATGGATATAGAATCTATATTCAACAGCGAGTTTGAGAAATGTAGGAGGTAGGTTATCGGTAGAGGGAGAACATGGTTTAAGCTTAAGAAGGGATTTGATGTAGGAAGTTGACAGATTTAAATGAGAAGAGATTCTGGCTATGAGGGTTGTTGGTAGTAGTGATGGTTTCAGCATTAGTATTTGAGGGTGTAAGGTGGATAGTCTCAATGAAGTGTTTGTTGAGTAGGGTAGCAATTTCAGGAGGAGATTTGTTGGGGTAGGGTGAGGGGCTAGAAGGCTGGTCAGGGTAAAGTATTTTGTTAAGAGTAGTCCACAAGTTGCACGGGTTGGACCTGCTGTCCAGTTGGAGAGTCTTCGTAAGAGGTCTTGTCTTTGGTGACCAATTTCTTAACTAGGTTACATAATAGTCTGTATTTAAGTAGATGGGGAGTATGCCTGGTTTTAAGCCATAACCTCCAAGTGCTATCCCTGGTATGTATTAGTGCTCTAGTATCTTTAGAGAGCCGATGGAGCATGGTTTGATTTAATTCTGATTTTCCTGGAGGGAGCAAGGGAATTAAGGGTATCTAGGAAAATGTTGAATTTATTGACAGCATCATCAAGAGGGATGTGTTTAAGGATGAACCAATCGATACTGGATAGCATGGAATTAAACTGGGTGTTATTGAAGTTAGAGAGCTTACGACAATCTCTAAATAGGTGTGGTTTTGTGTGTCTGGGAGGTGTGTCTACAGATAGAGGTGGGGAGGCGATCACTTAAGGAGTCAGGTAGGGTGCATGGGCTGTGGTACAGGTGAGGAGAGTTGGTGAGTATCCAGTCAATGGTGGAACTGGAAGATAAGTCTTTATTGAAATGGGTGGGGATGTAGTTGATGGAAACCATGTAAGTTGATGCTGGATTGTGGTGAGTCAGTAGTACGTTTGGACCAGTCTATATTGACATCGCCAAGAATGAGAGTTTCACAGTCTAACTTGTGACTAAACCAGGATAGGATATTTTCGAGGGTGGGTATATAATTCCCAAGAGGAATGTAGATAGAAGTGACAGCAAATTTCTTGTGTGGGTTGAGATGGCAGTTTAGGATGACAAGTTCAGCAGGATAGAAATTGGGGATGGGGATAGTGATGAGACAGGTTTAGGCTGTCTGAGTATGACTACACCGCCATAGGGGATAGATGTTGAAACCTGGTGGCAGTACCGCCACCTTTTTTAGGGGAAGAGGAAATTGTTCTTCTTTCAATCTTAAGTGTTTGATATATTGGGCTTTCATCTTTTGTGGTTTGAATTTTCAGTGCTTCAATCACTTAGTGAACCATATGTTATACGTTTGGGTCCTCACCTCTGTGGATAATGCCTTGACTACAACCCAGTTGACACCAGTTTGAAAAGCACCTTGGGTGCAGGAAACTATAGCAGTTGAGTGTCCAACATCAGTTTGCCCATCCTTCCTGAGAGGAAGGAGAGATGGTTCCATTCAGCCGATGACTCCCACATAAGCCTGTATTGGCAGGCACAACAGCCACAACCACGGACGTGAGCTTCTCATTTCCAAGCTGATAATGATAGCCCTCATTAGCACACGGGGGGGGGGGGGGGGCATGCACATGCATGTGTAGAAGACCATTACACAGGTGCTCACATCAGCCACCAAAGAAAGGAAGGATTTGGGCCTCTTATAGGAATACTCTCACTGCTGGGATGCCAGTGAGGATACAAACCATCTCTTCGGCTGCCTGCATGATAGCCTTCAAGTCAGCTCTTCCCCCTGCACTGCAGACTCTCCAGTGGTGGACAATGACTGCACTCAAGGCTTGCAGGAGGCCCAATGGTCAGTGGTCAAAGAGGAGAAACAAAGGTTACAAAAAAGAATAAAAAAACGGTAAAAATGTCACACAGATCTACCAAAAAAAGCTCAAAACAAACAGAAAAGCTACATATAAACCACTTCACTGTAATACGGTAAATCTCCTTTAAAGAATGGATATATGTAAATGATCCATTAAGGACATTCAAGTGTTTCAATTCTAAGACTTCTGTATACCCCTTGATTTTTGCTTTTTAAAGAACTTAATGGTGCTCAACTAAATGCTACAAACAAATGCAATCTGAGGGTCATGCTGCTCAATGCTAGAAGTCTAAATCTCAAAATGCACTCGCTCGAAGCACTCCTTAAAATGGAGATCATCAACATTTGTGCTGTAACAGAGGCCTGGTTCAAGGCAGCAGAAAGCACCCCCTGCACTACTAGGCTATAACTCATTCCACACCTTTCGGCCTCAGAACTTGGATCGAAGCTCCAAAGGCAGTGGTGTTTCCATATTCATAAAGGAAGCACACACCTCTAGACTGGTAGCCCAACATAACACATCAGAGATACTTCAGGTGCAGCTAACAATGGGTAAGACAGCAATTCAGGT
Source organism: Protopterus annectens (assembly GCF_019279795.1). Classification (NCBI taxonomy): domain Eukaryota; kingdom Metazoa; phylum Chordata; order Ceratodontiformes; family Protopteridae; genus Protopterus; species Protopterus annectens. The sequence continues at coordinate 1,051,477,734 of NC_056748.1, forward strand.
CGTAGCCTACTACAGGTCCCCCAACCATGTCCCCAACACTCACTCTCCACATTCTTAAGCACCCTGGAGAATATTAGGGTCCAACCTAACACTATCATATTGGGCGACTTCAACTACTATGGAATGGCTAATGAAAACTACTCATGTACCTATACACTTGCCCAACGTTTCCTGGACTTCATGAATTCCAATGCCCTGGACCAGCTCGTTCTTACCCCCACTAGAGGTAGCAACATCCTTGACCTGGTCATTACTAACATGGGCGACCGTTGCTCTACATCAATAGTCAACTCCTCCCTGGTTAGATCCAACCACAAACTAATCACCTTGGAAATCCACATCACACCCCGACCCTCCACAAAAATAACCACCATGAAAAACTTCTCCAAAGCTAACTTTGGGCTCCTAAAAACAGAGGTGGCTAACTTCCTGGCACCCATGCTAATGGAGAACAGTTATGACTTCCAAATCATATTCCAATGCACTGTACAGACACATACACAAATGCATGGATTTCACCATACCCAATAGAACCAAGACGCTCTCCTCCAAAAAAAGGAAGCCAATCTGGTGGTCCCCTGCCATAAACAAACTCTACAACAGAAGGAGGAAACTGATGCGGAATAAGGTAAAGTCCCAAGACTAGAGAAACTCCCGTATCAGCCTCAACAAAAATTTGAGATCCCTCATTAAATCCTCTAAAGCTAGCTATGAAAACAGAATTGTAGCAGATAGTAAAGACAGCCACAAAGCCTTTTATAGTTATGTAAAGAATCTCCATGGCAATACCCAGATTTGCTTTGAGCTACTGCACAATGATACCTCCTATATTGAGCCAACAGATACTGCCAATATACTGGGCGACAGATTCAGTACCAACTTTCCCCTCTCCGTACCCCAAAGAACCAATCACAATACCAGTAGATTGCCAACCATCCAATATTACTGCTGCATAAGTTAAAAAAGCACTGTCCAAGGCCAAGAATACAGCTTCTATGGGACCTGACAATATCCCTGGCTGTGTTCTACATGAACTACAGAGTGAACTGGCACCTCACCTGTGTACCCTGTTCAATTACAGCCTCACCTAAGGCTTTGTCCCTACCGAACGGTGCACTGCTACAGTCATCTCTCTCCACAAAGGAGGAGTGACTACAGACCCTGGGAATTATCACCCCATTAGCCTGACGAGTCTGATATGCAAAGCTATAAAATGCATCATCATGGACCTAATAAACAAGGATATAGGGAATCTCCAAACTCTGGATCCCACAACGTTTGGTTTTGTGAAGGGTAGATCATGCCTGCTCAACTTGGTCGACTTCTTTGAGTCAATCACCAGAGCTGTGGATGAAGTCAAGGTGGTTCATCCAGCCTACCTTGATCTGGCCAAGGCCTTTGATAGCATTCCCACTTAGGAATCATAAAAAACTCACTAAGCTAGGCATTAACCCCTACATCACTAGGTGGGTTGCAAACTAGCTCACAGATAGAACCCACAGTGTGAAAGTAGCCGACTCCAAGTCAGACTGCCGACCAGTCACAAGTCTAGTCCCACAGGGTTCGGTCCTGGGTCCTCTCCTGTTTGATATCTACTTCTCTGAAGTCCAGGCCAACATGAAGGGACTTTGGATGACAAAGTACGCAGACTATTGCAAGTTAGAAGTTATTATTAACTCCCCACGTGACGTTGACATCCTACAGAAAGGCCTCAGAGAACAACTGGTGTCAGAACCATGGCCTTAAGCTCAATGCCAAAAAATGTGCAATCATACCCTTTGGGAAAAACCTGGTTCCCATGAATTATCACATCAATGGTGTCCACTGAACATAGAAGGCTTTACAAGAGATCTGGGAACACAGGTTGACAGCAAACCTCTCTTATGAACACCACATTGCCACTGTGGTCAGAAAGTCCTATGTGGCACATCTCATTACTAAGTGTTTTGCATCCAGGAAGAAAGAAGTCAGTGTCTCCCTCTACCCTCCCTCATTAGGCCAATAGAGTACAATGCCCCATTTGGCATGTACCTCACTAGACACCTGCAACAACTGGAGAGGCTGCAAAAGTACCACACAAAGAGGATCCTAGGCCTTAAACACTTGCTCTATGTGGACAGACTCAAAAAACTCCAACTATTCTCTGTCTCATATCGCCTACTTACAAAGCCATGTCTGACCCAGCTCTGTTAGAAATACTATATCTAAAGAAATCCCAACCCCTCCACACCACACGCTCCAGAGACCTCAACCTCATTACTGTAATCAACTGGAGGCACAGGTTCATAACCCAGAGACTGCCCATGCTATGGAATATACTTTCCATACATGTCAAACAGAGCACAGAGCACCTCACTGGCCCTCTTCAACAAAAGTCTTGATGAGTGGATGGGAAATACAAAATTCACCCTGGGGATCACTCCAGTGGCTCTACTCGATAGAGGGACTGGTAACTAAGGTCGGGTGGCACAATGTCAGGGTTACCCAATGGGCTAGGCTTGTAAAGGCACCAGGGCCATTAGATTAGTACACACCTATGAACCTATTAGGCCTTTATAACAGAAGTCCACCAGCTGTAGATATGATGCATCACCCACCTCATGGGCTTGTCAGTACAGCACAAGTGGTTAGTTTGACCATTCCCTGAGAAATCTCAGTTTACAAAAAAACTTAACTTGATCTCTCTCACACACACACACACTTGTGTGCAAACATTTCAATTTACATGCACGTGCAATTTGTTTTAAAAAGCAAACCATACTTCGTTTTCACTGGAGGCATCATGAAGGATGGACATGAACTTGGCTATGTGTCCTAGAAAACAAGCAATTATTCAGCACTCAGCCATCTCCAATACTGCTCCAAAGCACAAATAACTCAGTGACTTTCCTTGGAAGGCAAGCAGTTGTTTGGATACTAATTCTCTGTTCCCCAAGTCTGGTTTCTAGAGATAGAGTATGTTACCTAGACAGCAATCCTATATGCTGGCTGGTCACAGACTACTTTCTTCATAGTGACGTCTTTAAGTACAAGTAGACATTCAAGAAACAGACCATTACACAGACTGACCAGATGTTGGAATATCAGGCAAGCAATCACAGGGACCATGACAGGGACAGACATATAGGCACTTAAAAGTTCTTGCCACCCTTTAAGATGAGTACTTAATAGTTAGTTAGCAGTATGAAGGCAGTATGCCACTTGCCTGAATTCTTACGTTCTGTAACAGCTCCTCTTCTAATATACATTTAGCCAGTTCAACTGCAGCGGGAGAATAATCAATTCCAGTAAGGTTGCTAAATCCAGCCTTAGCCTACACAATTAGAAAAAGAAACATTTGCTTTAAAATGCAGTATGCATAAAACAGCAGTCATTACATTTTCTATTTACCTGGATCTGGCAGTCAGGAAAGTCTGTGCCAAGTGTCATACATTCATCATGAAAAAAATATCACGTGACTGTAACCAGCACCTTCAGCTTGTTCAACACTCAAGACTCTGCATCATAAAAAGCCCTTCTGCTTAGTTACATGTACTGTCTAAGCTGTACAACTGCGGCATGTGGCATATAGTCACCAATTTGACTCATCTGCCCACTCGGTGTAAAAGAAGCATGTGGTTGCCTACCTTTTGCAGCAGAAATTAACTTCTTCTTGGCTACTTTTATCTACAATGCACTGCACTTTAGTACCAACACTGAAGAAAACTCACTATGCATATACCAGTATGCACAAAGCTTCCACAATGGTGGAAAGCACTGGTGCAGCTCAGAGGTGATCCCAATACCACATCTTCAGGGATGTAGCACACTCTAGGAGGAATCCTACACAACACTTTATGCATATAGTGTAAAAACAGAATTTGCTGTAAACTCCAAAAATAAAACATCAAGAGAAAAAAAAAGCATGTCCAAAAGTTTACAACTCCCGGGGAAATATGACCCTTTTTTGGACTTCAGCAATATTTGGTGATTCACTATTTTGTCACACACCCCAGAAAATCTATTAAATATATGAATGTCCTTTAAAGGAAATATAAATAAATCACAAAGTGGATGGGAATGGGTTGGGGATGCAATTTTCAAAGCTGTGGGTAAGAAAGAAAAAAAACAAAAAAAAAAAGGAGTTGGCCAAAGTGGTTAGGACACAACTACACAGATTAGCCATCCTAGTTGGCCAAAAGTGGTTAGGACACAACTGCACAGATTAGCCATCATAGTGTCCTAGATAGACAACAAAGATACAAGCAGAAGGGCAGCAAACAAGCTAATGGCAGTACTGGCATAAGCAGAAGAGCAGGGAGATGGATGGACTGTCTCCTAAAGTGTTCAAGAATAAAAAAGAAGGAAAAGTAGTAAGACAAAAAAGTCCCATTACAGAAGCAACCTTAAAGCATACTGATGGAGCGAGTCTGGTACATACTGAGAAGGAAGGAGTGAGACAGTTGTATACTGACAGGGAGAGAAGGAAGGAGCGAGACAGGTACATACTGACAGGGAGAGAAGGAAGGAGCGAGACAGGTACATACTGACAGGGAGAGAAGGCAGGAGCGAGACAGGTACATACCGACAGGGAGAGAAGGAAGGGAGGCGTGAAACAGGTATATACAGACAGGGAGAGAAGATGAGAGGAGATGAGATAAGGTAAGATTCCTTTACTGTCAATGCACAAGTACAAAGAAATACAATGAACATGAATAATAAGAATACGATACTATAATGCAGTGCAATGCAACAATTAAGTTACTGCACTTGGTATGTTGCACATGCGGTGGTGGTGCTGCGGTAGCGTTGTCGCCTCACAGTAAGACGCTGTCCAGTTTGACTCTCAGCTAGAGTGTCTTCTGCATGGAGACGTGCGTGAATGGGCATACCTTCGTTGAAGGTTGTGCGTCAGGGCTGGTAACTCGGCATGTAAAAATCAACTACCAATCATTAGCAGACCGGAGTTCCACTGTGGCGAACCCTAACCGGGAAAAGCTGAAAGACACAAACAAACTTGGTATATTGCACATGAAAGGAATAAAGTAAGGTGCACAGGAATAGAAACGTATACCTTGTAGTGCAAATGACTATTATCTGTACTCAACGAGTATTTAGTATTGTTCAATTCATGTACAGCTCTGGGATAGAAACTGTTCTTAAGTTTGTTTGTCAGAGATAAAATGGACCTGAACTGTCTGGCAGAAGGCAGCAGGTCAAATTGGTGATGCCCAGGGTGGGAAGGGTCTTTCAAGATGCAGTTTACCCTGCTGAGACAGAGAGAGCTGAAGAGTTCCTCCACACAGGGCAATGAGCAGCCAATGATTTTCTGGGCAGACTTAATGATCCTTTGAAGGGCCTTCCTGTTTGCCGTCGAGATGTTGGCATACCAGGTGGAAATGCAGTAGGTCAACATATTTTCAACAAAACAGCAGTAAAAAGACAATTCGCTTCTCCTTTAGGTTGTCTTTCCCTTGGAGCCTCAGGAAATGAAGTCTCTGCTGTTCCTTCTTACCTGCCTCTCTGTGGTATTTATGGCCCATGAGACATCTTCTGCCACATGTACAACCTAGAAGCTTGAAGGCAGGAACCCTTTTCACAGAGTCTCCATTGACCTATATTGGTTTGTGACCTGTACTGTGCCTTTGGAAAACTATTACATGTTCTTTTGTTTTGGTAGTGTTCCGGGAAAGGTTGTTCTGAATACACCATGTAGCCAGTCTTTGAACTTCATCTCTATATGTTGTCTTGTCCCAGCCTCCTGAAATAAGTCCAACCACTGTGGTGTCATCCGCAAATTTAATGATGGTATTAGTTGAATGAGAGGGGACACAGTTGGGTGTAAAGAGTAGACATAAGGGGGCTCAGCACACACCCTTGTGGGACACCAGTGTTTAGCCTGAGAATGGAGGAGAGGTATGGTCCTGGTCTGAGGATGGTTAGTCAAAAGGTCTTTAATCCAACAGCACGTAGATTATGAAAGTCCTAGGCCAACGAGTTTAGTGACCAGTCTATCTGGTATAACTTTTAGTTATGTACTCACCATAACTTCAGATGTTTGGGATCCATCTCGCCTACATTCTGACTGATGGGTTCGGAGCCGATCCCTCGGCTCCGACTCGGCACGCTTATGCCAAAGAGCGAAGTCTCATTGGCTGAGCTTACTATATCCCAGGATGCACCACTACCAGTCCCCCAGATCTAGTTTGTCCGCATACATGCACACATGCACGCACTGCTTATATAACATCGTCAGATGAAACAAGATAAAACAGTAGAACTCAAAACCGTTCAATCTCTTCTGATCTCCAAGGCAGGGGGAAGGAGGGTGGGTATTAGGAATGTAGGCGAGATGGATCCCAAACATCTGAAGTTATGGTGAGTACATAACTAAAAGATGTTATGTGATCCTATCTCGCCTACATTCTGACTGATGGGACAGCGTCCCTAGCACCTGAATCCTGGGTGGCTCACTAGAAAACACTCCTGAGTACCGTGGAACCAAATGATGCTCGCCCTTTAGATGCCACATCCAATTTATAGTGGGAAATGAAAGTGTGCGGGTTGGACCAAGTAGCCGCAGCACAAATCTCAGAAATAGCGAGCTTGGAATGAAATGCAATAGAGGGTAGCCATAGCTCTAGTAGAGTGAGCTTTGACAGATGTAAGTTGCTTATTTGAAGAGGAGTAAGCCTGAGTTATGCAATCTCTAATCCATTTGGCAATAGTCGCTTTAGTGATGGTTTTACCCAGTTTATTATCTGAAAAGGACACAAACAATTGGTCTGTTTTTCGAATCTGTTGAGTCCTGTCTAGATAGAAGCGCAATTGCCTGTGAACATCCAACTTATGCAAGGTGTATTCCGCTTTGTTTGAAAATTTTGGAAAGAAAACTGGTAGTTCTAGAGATTGTTGGAGACAGAGATTAGAACAAACTTTTGGAACAAAGGATGGGTTAGGCCTAAGTGATACTCTATCCTTGTGAAAAATCAAGTACGGTGGTTTGATAGATAGGGCTTGAAGTTCTGAAACTCTTCTTGCAGAGGTAATTGCAATTAAGAAGGCAGTTTTCCAAGACAGATATTTCAACTCACATGTAGCAGCCGGTTCAAAAGGAGGAGATGTTAAGGCACTAAGTACCAAATCAAGATCCCACGGAGGCGCAGGATGAAAAACTGGGGGTCTTAAAAGCACAGCACCTTTCATGAAAGTTTTACATAATCTGCTACTCATCAACGGTGGGTCTATGGATTCGTGAAATTTGGAGATAGCTGCTAGTTGGACCTTAATAGTAGAGACTGAAGATCCTTGATTAAACAAGGATGTTAAAATTTCAAGACCTCTGGTATCGGGGCAGTAATAGGGTCTAAGCCTCTGAGTTGAGCCCAGATAGCAAACCTCTTCCACTTACTGTGATACAATTTCTTAGTGGTGGGTTTGTGAGCTGAAGATAAAATGTGAATAACTTCAGGGTCCAAGGTGTGATTTCTGACTAAAGTCGGAAGTGGAGGAGCCAAGCTGCTAACTTCAAAGTGTGAAGGGACTGGTGCTGTTGTCCCGACTGATGAATCAGAAGGTCCGGAGTTAGATCCAAAAACCAAGGACCGTCCAGAGCATATTTCTGTAGGTAGGGGAACCATACCTGACGAGGCCAGTACGGAGCAATTAGAATCATTGTGGACCCCAATTGGGAAGCTTTCTGGATGACTTTGGGAAGGAGTGGAACCGGAGAGAAAGCGTAAAGCAGTCCTGTTGGCCAAGGTTGGACTAGAGCATCCGTAGCTGCTTCCCCTTGACGCGGGGTCAAGGAAAGAACCTCTTGCACTTGTGTTTTGTGGTGTTGCAAACAGGTCGCAGCACGGAGTCCCCATCTTTGAAAATCTGAGCTGCTACAGCTTCGTTCAGGGACCACTCGTGAGGAGAAAGAATAGTCCTGCTCAGTCTGTCTGCCAATACATTGGATTTTCCTGGAATGTGGGTCGCTGCCAGGAAGCGGTTGGTAGCCACTGCCCATTCCCACACCCTCATGGCCTCTCTGCAAAGGGGGTAAGATCTGGTCCCTCCTTGTTTGTTTAGATACCAGACCACCGACATGTTGTCTGTGTGGATAGCGATACTGCCTTGAGGGAGAAAGTTGTGGAGGGCTTGTAGGGACAGAAGTACAGCCCTCATTTCCAACACATTGATATGGAGAAAGGTTTCGTTTGGAAGCCAAGATCCCTGAACTGACCTGCCCAGACAATGCCCCCCCCCCCCGTCTGGGAGGCATCCGTCGTTAAAGTGGCTACCGGAGGGAATAACAAAGGTCTTCCCTGATTCAGATTGGATGGCAGAAGCCACCAGCGGAGGTCCCGTTTGCACGTTTCTGTAATCAGTATGTGATGATTGAGGGGGAGATCCTGAAAGGACCATTGTGTCGATAACAGCCACTGAAGAATCCTCATGTGCAATCTTGCCAGAGGAACTAGGAGAACCGTGGCAGACATTGAACCTAAAAGTTGCAGGACCAACCTGGCTGGGGCTTTGGATCTTAGAAGCAGGGCTCTGACTTGACCTTGTAATGTTTGTATCCTTTCGGTAGGAAGGAAAATTTGCATCAATTTTGAGTCTATCTCTGCTCCTATGAATCTTATGCTCTGAGAAGGCAGCAAGACAGACTTTGACCAGTTGAATGTAATTCCCAGGGAAGCACCCAGGGAGATGGTGGCTTGTAGGTTCTTTAGTAGTAGATGCCTGGTGGTGGCAGTCAGGAGCCAGTCGTCCAGATAGGGAAACACTTGGAATCCGAGACTCCTCAGGTGAGCAGTCACTACTGCCAAACACTTGGTGAACACCCTGGGGGCTGTGGTGAGACCAAAGGGCAGAGCACAAAATTGGAAATGACCGTCTCCCAGGCTGAAGCGCAGATACCTCCTGGATGCCTGATGTATCGGTATGTGATAATAGGCGTCCTTGAGATCTATGGAGCACATCCAAACATCTTTCTCCAACAATGGGAGAATGGATTGTAAAGTGACCATTCGAATTTGGACTTCATGACGGACTGGTTTAGTTTGCTGAGATCCAAAATGGGTCTCAGGTCCCCTGTCTTTTTTGGCACTAAAAAGAACCTTGAGTAGTTTCCGGATCCGATCTGGTCTGTGGGGACCGGTTGGATGACTCCTTTTTCTAGCAGCTTTGAAGCTTCTACGGCTGCAATTTCCCTTTGACTGGGTGGTGGGTCCGGGATTTTTTTGGACGGTGGGGGTGAGTGTGTGAAGGGAATGGTGTAACCTCCGGCAAGAATCCGAAGCACCCATCTGTCCTGAGTAATAGACTCCCAGGCTTTTAGGTGCTTGGCAAAACAGCACCCGACTGGCTCTGGAGCAGCACAGCCGGGCAATCCCTCATGAAGTGTGGGAGGCTGAAGAGCCACGAAAGGACTCGCGGTCTCCAGTGTTGCGGGGGCCTCTGCCGCCTCTGGGACAGCGTCTCCCAGAATAATTTCCCCATCCTCTGCCTCTGGAAGGGGAATCTTCCTGCTGTTGGGGAAAGAATTTCTGTGATTTGCGGAACCACATCTTCCCTCCTCTTTTAGCCTTGGGATAAGGCCGAAAGGGAGTGGAATAACGTGCTCCTACGGCAGATAAAGTCTTTCCCTCCTGCTCACAGCGGGTAAGAGTGTCTTTTACCTTGGGTCCAAACAAAGAGGACCCATCAAAGGGAGCGTCGGCAAAGGAAGACTTGAAGGCCTCCGCGAAATGACACAAACGGAGCCAGGCCTGTCTCCGTAGAGCCACGCCTGTGCCTGCCGCTCTGCCCACCCCTTCGGCCGCATATGAAATGAGCCTCATGGACGAGTTAGAAATCGAGGTAAGGATAGACAACTGAGAGCTAACCGACTGGGCTAGCTGCTCAGGTAGGTTACCTGAGAGGGAGTCCGAGAGCTCCTTGACCAGATCCCTCTGTAGTCTGGTGAAATGTGCCAAATAATTCAGGGACCTCAGAGTAAAGGCCGCTGAAGTCAGGGTGCGCTTCCCGTACCGGTCCATGCTCCTAGACTCCTTATTAGGAGGATGGACGGACGTTGAAGCCTCTGCCACATCCTGCTGGGTAGCAGATGCCACCACCATGGCATCTACAGCCACGCCTTTCGTCAAGAACTCCTTCTCGGGTGGGGCAGACAAAAATTTGTTAGGGCGAGAAGGCACTGGTTCCACAGTATCTGGATGTTCCCACGCCCTCCGACAAACCAAATCCAAGAGCTCATCGAAGGGCGGAGACACCCAGGAGGCGGAGGGCTGAGCCCCGAAGGCCTTGAGAAACACTGACTCATCAACGGAGGGGGGTTTGGAATTCCAGCCGCCTCGCTGCTTAAGGATTTCTAGAATGTCTGCAAATGAGACATCATCTGAGGACGACTTTGGGGACCCCTCCGCATCATCAAGATCAGTGTCCGATGTAAGACTCTGGGGAGTCCACGTGCTTCCTCTTGCACGATCTCTTCTTTGGGGGCTCTTCTGAAGACAACTCCGAAGAACCCTCAGGAGGAGGGGAACCCCCAGTGGGGGTAACCTCAGGCCCCGGGGCTCCGCTGCCTAGAGACAGGGGAACTGCCAAAGACCCAGTCTCCATGCCCAGGGAAGGTGCCGGTAAAGCCGTAGAGATGGCCGAAGAAGACTTGGCCAAGGCACTCCTCATAGCTCCGAAAGCCGGACCCCCAGAATCCTGGGAATGTCCGGTCCCCGGAGCCATGATAGCAGACGGAAGTCCCGCGGCCGAAGCACCAAGAGGGAGGCTCAGAACCGACAGCATCGGTCCCGAAACGTCACCCCCGGGTCCGGCCGAAGAAGTCAGTGTGCTAAACTCGGACCCGAAGGCCAGGGTTGGAGTAAGGGTCGGAGCCGACCCTAGGATCTCCACTGGCTCCATCAGCACCTGCTCCGACGGAGCCGAAGCGGTCGGAGGAGGAATGGCAATGGAGTGGGCTATCGGCTCCGAAGCCAATTGGGTTGGAGCCGAAACAAATTTTTGAAAGACTGGGGACTGGAACAGTCTTTGGAGCACCCTGTCTATGTCCGAATCTGACATCCTCGATGACCTGGACGAGACCGAACGGGTTCGAGTAGGTCTCTCCAACGGCTCCAAGGGACTAGGGGACCGGCTCCGAGGCGACTCGATAACTATCGGCGCCAAAGGAGTGCACAAACCAATTTCCATCGGTGCCGAAGAGGACTTGCGCCGAGGGAGCAGTGTCTGAGCGGACAACCTTCATCGGCTCCGAGATCAGTGGAGCCGATGAAGGTGACTCCGCCTCTCGATGCCCCAGCCGTGGCTCCGAACCCAGAGGAGTCGAGACTGGAGGCATCGAGGCAGACCGTTCCGCCCTCGGCTCCGAAGTCCGTGGAGCCGAAGGAGAAGCCTGCCTATGCCTTTTGGCGGTCGGGTCCGACGGACTGGTCGGAGCCGGCCTTTCTTTTTAGCAGGAGAAGGAGAGGACGCTAATGCTTCTTCAAAAGAGGGTTTTATAAGGCCTTTCAATATAAGTTTATTTTTCCTCTCTTGGAGGACCCTCGAGGAAAACGCGTGACACACGCTGCAGGACTCCTGCAAATGTTTGGCGCCCAAACAATATACACAGAGAGAGTGGTCATCTGTGATTGACATTTTAAAACTGCACTTAGTGCACTTCTTAAAGCCCGAAGGCCTAGGAGCCTGAGACATTATAACAACAAATTCAGTAACTCTATCACAGAAAAAACACACTGTTCTGTTTTTTTTTTTTTTTTTTTTTTTAAATTGACTGTCACTACAATGATTAGCTTACGGCCGCCGATTAAGATTGGCAGTCTGACAACTACAGAAAATATAACTAAAGGTGATCCTAGAACCCCTAAGGATTTGACAAGAAATTGACTGACAGGGAAAGGCCCTTAAAATCGAGGGGGCCTCTAGTCAGAACAAACACACAATCACACAAATTTTTCCACAAAAAATACCAGTCACACACAAAGTACAGAATAGCTGTTAAAACAGCTTTTTGTTATAGAAATAGAAAATTCCTGACAGAAAAAGTTAGTGAAAAAACACTACTTAGCTCAGCCAGCTCGAGACCACGTCTTTGCTAGTTAGCGGCAAATGAGATCTGGGGGACTGGTAGTGGTGCATCCTGGGATATAGTAAGCTCAGCCAATAAGAGACTTCGCTCTTTGGCATAAGCGTGCCGAGTCGGAGCCGAGGGATCGGCTCCGAACCCATCAGTCAGAATGTAGGCGAGATAGGATCACATAACATCTGTGCTAAAGGCTAAACTAAAAACAAACAAACAGCATCCTCAGACAGCTCCCCTGCTGCTAAAGATAGCAAAGTGCAGTGTATAAGGCAGTGCATCTTCTGTAGATCTATTTGTCCTGTAAGCATACTGGTGTGTATATGAGATAACCGGTAGACGGTACTTCATGTGTTGCAGGAACAGTTGTTCAAAACACTTCATGACTGGAGTTAGTGCCACTGGATGGTGGTAGTTGAGACTACTGATGACAGGTTTGTTTGGCAGTATAATGATAGTAGTTGACTTCAGACAAGATGGAATAGCAGACTTAGACAGGTTGAAGATCTTTAAGATACCAGAGTTGGTCCCCACATTCTTTCAGCACCCATCCAGTCACTCCATCAGGGCTAACAGCCTTTCTTGGATTAACCGTTTTGAGCACATGCCTGACATCATGCTCTTGTACTGTGAAGGTGTGGTTGTAGGAGGCTAGTACAGATGACATGAGACTGCTGTGGCCTAGGCGTGACTTGTCTCTGCTGTTTTTACCTCAAAACGGGTGAAAAATTTAAGTTCCTCTGCCATCAAGGTATCTCCATTAACAGCCTTACGAATACTGGTTTTATGGCTGGTGATGTGCTGAATACCTTGTCATAGTTGTTGCGGGTCCTTGTTGAAGGTTGTCATAGTTGTTGCGGGTCCTTGTTGAAGGGGTCTTCTATCTTCCTTTTATGGGCCACCTTAGCCTCTCTTCTTGGCTCTGGTTAGGTTTACCCTAGCCATGCTGTAAAGGACTCTCTTTATTTCAGTGCTTAAGAGATCTGACCTCTTTCATCATCCAGGGCTTCTGCTTAGGGTACACACGAATGTGCTTGCTGGCAATGACATTGCCAGACGGCTTTATGTAGCAGAGTACTACTGATGTGTACTCTGTCCCAGTTAGTTCCAGTCCCTGTATATAATCTTGGATGTCCCAGTATATAGCGGTTTATACTCTGATATCAGTCCTCGACAGGGAAGACAATCTCTATACTGCAGTTCAAATAAATTCTTGGCCTCTTCCCATTCTATTACTTCTCCCTCTCTATTTGCTCTCAATACCTTGGTTCTTTTACCAGTTTTCTCTAATAAATTGAAGCCCCCTTCTAGCCTAATGTCTGTATCCCTAATTGCAGTCATCCCTATTAGCAGAATCTCTTCTCTCCATTCCCATGTTGGCTTAGTTCTTAGAAAACTTTCTGCTACTTTATGGGGATAAACTCTTGGCTAGGCAGGGCCATTAGTCTAGTTACCTCCTATGAATATAATATTCTCCATGGTTATAATTTTCCTTAAGGATCTGCATCCAAAATCCTAGTCTCGCATTGTTTCTTGAGCTTCCCCCGTTTCATCATTTTTTTCCACTTTGAAATATAGGTTTCTGCTTATGCTATGTATAGAAGCCTTAATTGTGTAGCTCTGAAATACCCCTTCAAATTGGTTAATCCCAAACCTTGTTCAACTGGAAAAATCAGCTTATCCCACTTTACGCTTGCTGTCTTCCCCTCCCAGATAAAATCCTTCGGCTCTTCATGCGTTGCTATCCACAACTTCTCCTCTGGTCAATAAAAATATGCCTGACCTATGTAGAAAACTAGAGAGAGACTAAACATTTTAACAGCTTGTATTTTTCTATCCATAGCCATAGAACAGAGACTACAAATTCTCAGTTTTTGTACTATCTTTTTAGTCTTTTCCCACGTATTCTTAGCTGGCACACCAGAATCCCACTGTTTGTCAGTTTTTAAAGAATTGGGGATTATGCAGCATGCAAAATAAAAGTCAAGGGGGTTAAGGACCCTTGATGCCATAATATGTACTTCAGATGTGGGTGTTGTGGATTTAAAAAGCTACTTTATCCACAACGTACCGTCAACCATTCTGTAGCAAAATGTAATGCAAATATTCATATTTATAAAGAAAAAACATATACTAGAATTATGAAGAAGTTTTGTACAGCAGACTTACATTCAATAAGTAACTGTATTAGGAAAAGAAATTGGAACTATCAAGTACATGGGTTGACCATTAAACAAAGTGGGGATAATTTTTATGGAACTTTTGTGTACAATAATTTATTTGTTCCAAATAACTAGAAGGTATTTTCTCACACGTATATGAATCTTTTTAGATGAATTATGAAATTATGGGTTTTATTAAAAGAAAAATGTGTTACAAGAAAGAAAGGAGTAATTCTATGGTTAGAAGTCTGGATCTGTATAAAATAGCTTTTCTGATCATCTACCTAAGTAAAGTGGCAGATAAGTGTAAACATGAGAGTAGCTCAGAGTAGCTTGGGAAGCAACATGAAAGACAAAAAAATGTTTTATACATATGTCTAAATTGTAATGCATCTAACATAAATTTATTTAATAGATAGGCTGACCAGTATATTGGGATCATTTATCATTTTCCACCTATTTGTTTTTCACAGCACACTGCAGGTGGTGAGTAGAAGTAGGAAAACTCTTTCCCAGGTGGATGTTGCAAGAATCCAAACATTACAATGGAGGCGGTAGAAACTGGTATGGTTAAGACAAGAACGACACTGCCCCAGGCCCAAGTGGCACAGAATGGTCTGTGTGTGAAATCTATTAGACAGTATCATGTTATTTCAGACCTACTTATTCCAAACCTTGTAGCACTCTTGCAATGGAAAATGCAAAAGTCCATAAAGGGAGGGATTGCATTCAGTGTTGGGAATTTTAGTCCGATTAGCCGTACTAGTATAGTTGGCAAATGTTCTCATTAGACTCAACACTTTATGTTCATCAAAATGGGTGTTGATGCAGTAGATCTAAAGTAACTAACCTAATAAAATGTTTGAGGTCAGTTATTACTTGGATGAAGGTATTTCAGTGGATGTAATCTTTGACCTTAAGGCTTTCAATTAATTTCCTTTTGATATAATTACGGAGTTAAAGAAATGTAGGTTCAGTGGTTATATTGTTTGTTGGACTAACTTGATAAAGGTATGTGCAGATCAGAGTGTAATGTGTGTGTGCTATACCTTTAAGAAGCATGCAAGGCTGTATGCGCACGTATAAATTCCAGACACATACAATCCATAGTTCCATTTTGTAGAAGCAGCCAGAGAATGAGCATGCATGATTGCAATTGTCAGTTTGTATACAAGTTACTTAAGATATAGTCAGTAAGCCTCTATAGTGATGTGTTTGTATAAAATAAAACTGCTGGAACAGAACCCATGAAGACTTGTTTATTCATGTCCTAACACGAAAGTAACATGGTGTCAGAACTGGGACGGAAGTGAGAAGAATATTCCAAGCCATGAGATGCAAAGATGACAGCGAAGGTAAACCAGAGAGAAAGAGGCCAAACATAACCAGAAAAAAAATCAAAGGTAATGAGAAATAAAACAATTTACTCGATGCAAAAGACGAAAACTGGGCATTACAGGGCACAAGACATATCATCAGGCAAGTGGAAAGTATGAAAAGTTTGTTAACTAAAGAAAATGTTTAAGATAAAAGTATTTGATGAAATGATAAACAGTAAAGCAAAAAAGGAGCATGTTTAAAACAAAACGAGTGTGTTTAAGGCAAAGTTGGGCATGTTTAGAGTAAAATGAGCACAAGAAAAGTACACTGGCAATAAAAAGGGTTTAAACGAGCAAAATGAATACAATAAGAAAAGGGCACATAAACAAAAAATAAAGCAAGAAGACTGCATGTGTTTTGGTAAAATGCTGTATTTGGGCATAACGACTTCATATTGTATCAAGGGTGTAAACTAAAGTTATTTAAAGTATCTCAGTGCGTGTAAAAGTGCTTATGGTGTGTGCTTATTACTGTGCATGTATTTCAAAGAGTTCATTGCGTGCAAAGTGCAACTATTTCATGTAATGCAGTCAAGTACAGCTATGTTGAGAAAGTGTTTCTTGTGCTGGCTGTGTCGATTCGCAAAGTGCCACCATTACACAGTGCTTTATGTACTGTAAAGAGTTGCCTAGCAAGGTACCGCTATTTTGGGACATTTCAATGTGCTGTGTGCAGTTATTCGCAAAGTACAATTACTTCGAAAGTTACTGAGTTTTGGCAACAGATGTGCAATTTATTCACATTGTACAACAGCTTGACATGTTTCTTACACGGATAAGAGGCGGCTTCTTACAAAAGACATTACAAGAGTATCGCAGTGTTCATGAGTTATTCAGTTGCATTATAAATTTCTCGAATGTTTCTTAAAGTGATGACTTTAGCAAGTGATTGTATTTGAATGCAGCATTTCTGCCTTAACCGATATTCCAAAAGTATCAAAATGGCTAAAAAGTTTATTTCAAAAAGTCCAGTTATTCGAAAGTGCTAAGAGTCTGCTTGCCCACATAATTCCGATAAACCCAACAAAAGTATAAGTTCAGAGCACGAAGGCATTGGACAAGTACTGTTTATGCCAGAAACATAGTCGTGTGTGTGTGTGTGTGTGTGTGTGTGTGTGTGTGTGTGTGTGTGTGGGCGGGCATGTGTGTGTATTCATACTTATTCGCAACCCCCTTCGCTGGTATGTATTAATATGGCAGATACATTTCGAAAGCCCTTACCACTTGTGTTTAATCAGAAAATTGCAGAGAACTAAAGAATATTTGAGCAAAAGTATGACATTTTCATACAAGCAGCTTATGCAGACAGATGCGCACACCAGGGCATTCATTTTGCTAAACCTAGCAGGGTCTGATGCCATCAGAGTATGCTGAAGTTTTT
>NC_056748.1:1051495222-1051550222 GCF_019279795.1 Protopterus annectens
GACCATGCGGCAAAAAAGACTGAGGATATGACGTCGGTCATGCGCATTTGTACCCTGACGTCCTGATGTCAGTCTAATGCGCCTTGACCGACGTCAGCCTTATACTTAGATATTCGGGCCGACCGAGGACAGCGGACTACCCCAAGTGTAAGGACTGCAGCAATGTGAGATGAAGAACATCCTCTCTCTCAGAAAGGAACTAAAAACATCACATTCATGTAGAAAAACATCATCATCAGAAATAATCCTAGACAATCTGATGTACTGACCTCTGGCCATATTAAATTTCATAAAAAGAGGATGCATACTGCAGAAATGTAAATAATTATTTCTGAATGTCTTTTTCCTAAATATAGTAGAGTTCCAAGTTAAAGAATTTGTATCAATGGAAATAAGTACATCTAAAACGTTAACTTACTTCCTAAAAGCTGAAATCTTAAACTTTAGAAATGGAATACTATCAGATAAGGAATTAATAAATGTAAACAAATCAGACTCGCATCCCTTCCATACAAAAAAAAAAAAGAGGTCATCAATGTAACGTCGGTACAGAAGAATATTATTAAAACCAGGTAAATATACTAGAAAGTTACATTCCCACCAGGCTAATACTAAATTTGCAAAGGCAGGAGCTAGTTTAGCCCCCATAGCTACACCTTTAGTTTGATGAAAAATCTTACCATCAAAGTGAAAAAAATTGTTAGTTAATACTAGAGAAGTTAGGGAGCAAATCATGTTAATTTTTTCCTGTGAGAAGGTAGTAAATTTTGATAAATAATTTCTTAAGTATTCTATGCCTATATCATGAGGAATGTTAGAATACAATGATATAATATCTAAAGTAACTAATAGTATGTTCATCTGTAGGAGGGTTGAGAAAAAGGAGATTAAGGAAATCCCATGAATCCCTTAGAAAATAGGGTGTAACTTGTACTAAAGGGTTTAATACAAAATCAATAAATTCTGCTATACCTTCTGTCTTAGTTGTCTTTTTTGACACTGTCTAAAAGGAGGATTAAACTGGTCCTTATGTATTTTAGGAATTCCGAAGAATTTTCCTAGTTGGGGGCTCTGACAGTTAAAAAATCAGCTTCACTGTTGACATTACAATGATGACTGAATGTCCCAAGAATCTGCTCAGCTGAACCCTAACTGCATTCAGGAAAAAATAGGTTTGGAAAAGAGACGAGTGGCCAGGCACCACCCAAACACAGCCAAACAATGCATTTTTCCAAGGCAACACAATTAAAAACTGATCTCTGACTACAGGGTACCAAACGCTTTCTACCCATTTTAATATCTGCCAAGTACAGATTCTCTATGTATATTTTATCAAAATGTAATTAGTACGTACTACTGATGCATACTCAACCTAGGGAGTAGGTGCCATGGTTTTAATATTTTTGCATCACCTAATTTCATAGAGCATGGTATTATTATATTAATGCAAAGGAATCCACAATATCTTGCATAGTCTTTTAGGTTATATTCCACATTAGAAAAAGGTAAAATAGCACTCACTAAATCAACAAGTAAAATACCATTTCCTGTTCCAATATCCAGCACGGCAGAATCTTCCCCAATATTCTGTCTTTTCATCCACTGTACAATTCGCGTCATACTTTGTACACCAAACCTAGAAAAATGCAATTATAAACTATTTAAGTTTATGGACTAGTACCTCAATCTTCCAGAAATAGTGTGCTGATTTGACATGCCTTCACCACAGCAGCAGTACCGAACACAGAAATCACAGACTTGGCATCGAAACCTTTTGTCAGTCTCAGTGGAATCTAAAAAATAATTAGACTCAAAGATGAAAAAAAAAAAGTGTAACTAAATCACAGAAAATAACAAAACCATCCCCAGGATTCAATAAAGTCCATGTAGGCTCCATGTAGAATCTACATGGAATGCATCTGTGTAGACCGCCACGATCTTCCCTCAGCAGTGAACTATGCATGTTAATGGTGTGGCACACATAAGGGAGGTCAGAGCAGCACATATGGAATCCATGCAACACTGATGGCACACCCACATACTTGTCAGCCTGGTAACCTGAACAAAAGGGGTACCTGAACAAAAGGGGTACAAGACAATTTCACCAATTTGGATTTATTTTAACTTTTTTTACTTTTGTGTGCTAGTTTGTGTGATGTGCCACATTTAGCTATGCTTAGCTCTCCGTACCCATATGCCAGACATGTAAAAATAAAAATGCTTGTTTGGGCGATGCACTACATTATTTAGCTATGCTTAGCTTTTGTGCACTCCTGTATCAGACATGCACCAGACATCTAAAAAAAAGAAACCGGATGCTTTCAATTGTTCAACTGTGCTGTGGTTAGCACAGCCCAAATCCATGCAGCGAAGCTATTCTACACTTAGTGGCACCTTCGCAGTATGTACGTGAAGATACAAGAGTTCCCCACACTACTCCAGTGGCGAGATAGGCTGAGTGATGACCTACAGTGTAGTAGGCCCCAGGTTTTGAGTTCTGGGCATGGATACGTTTTACATATACTGCTGTGAAACTGTGTCAGATCAGTGAAACATCGGTTCACTTTAAATTCAATTATTCTTCTATTTAGAAAATATGCATGATGCTAAGCATCTCAAACATGGGTAATAGTCTTTCCATGTTTGCGTGTTGCTAAGCTTCACTTAAACATGGGTTGTGCGAGTCTGTAAGATGCTATGCAATGGGTTTTTGAAAGTTTCAGTATGATGCACAATGACAGGACTGCATCCTATTTAAATGGCAATAATCAGGAATTGCACAGTATTCCTTGGAGCCTGATCTTGAGTGTGGATATGGCTGTTGTGGGGGAAGGAGTGTCCTTTCAGGCACAGTGTTGGGGTGCTCAGGATTCTAGAACGTTTATAGGACTCCTGGTACAGCACCATGGACCTTGCTGCTGCAGGACAACTATCAGGGAAAAGAATGCAAGTCTGAGGCCTGGGATAGTTTGGCCAGGGATCTGACCACTGCAACTGGTATCCCACGCACCGGTCTGCAGTGTCGTCGCCATTAGGATGACCTCTTATCGATAAAAGAGGGGTATTTTACAACACCCGTTCCAAGAGGCACAGGCTAGGAACACCCCACAGATATGCAAGTATATTTTCTAGTAATTTATAAATATACAAGTTGAATCTGTGCAAAACTGGTAAGCATAATGGTTTCCCTCTCCTACCACAGCTGCAGAAGAGAGCGCTTGCATTTGGCCAGGATGAGACAAGTGCGTGCTACGTAAGAAAATGAAAGTAATAAATGAATCCATACTGTAATACAATAAAATACAGATATTGCAGTCGTAACAATCATGTACGAAATATCCAGGACATCATAGACTTTCACTAACGTGTCAGTGCATATCTGAACTATTAAAGCAAGTAAGCATGCAGCACTGTGTAGCTTAGCTTCCAACCATTAGTTATTGCTGCGGAATACCCAGATTAACAGTCAATCCTGTGGTCTGCTCATTGTCATAAGTATGCTGTAGACCACACCAGCCAGCTGAGAAATTGTGCTGTTTTCAATAGTTTTAGCATTTCATCAATAAAACTTAATCATGCTTACACATGAAGTGCACACCCACAGACCTGTGCCATGACTGCCCAGCTGTCAAGTGTAATCAGTGTACATGGACTTTAACTGTCATATTTGCAGAATGTACTGAATATTGCCCCCTCTGTCTGGTATATGATCTTGTTTTACTGGCCAGTCTCTGCCACATTGGTGAGGATCAATGTCAGAAAAAATGTCAGTCCTTTGAACTGCAAATATTAGATAGCTCTCTAAATGCATTTTAATGGCAAATCTGTTATCTGAACACCTTGCTACTATTGTAAGAACACACTATGTAAGAATGTTCCCTGGTGTTGTGCCTTTGTACCACTATTATGTATGGCTTGACCATAATGTCCTATGCTAAGAGATTGAGAGGTACGTGTATGGAACATCATATATCCAATATATGCAACATTGAATGGTTGGTGGACGCAACATGATCTTAAGGAACAGGGTAGTATTTCAAATAATAAACGTCATAGCAGTCAGTGGTGGTACAAGTAAAATGTAATAAAATGTAGCAGATCTCTGCTTGACTTACAAAGCCATGTCTGACCCAGCTCTGTTAGAAATGCTACATCTAGTAGAAATCCAAATCCCTACGCACCACACGCTCCAGAGACCTCAACCTCATTACCACAATCAACAGAACATGCTGGAGGGACAGGTTCATAACCCAGAGACTGCCCACGCTCTGGAATACACTTCCCATACATGTCAAGCAGAGCATCTCACGGGCCCTCTTCAAGAGAAATCTTGAGGACTGGATGGGAAATAGAAAGTTCACCCTGGGGATCACTCCAGTGGCTCTACTTGATAGAGGCACTGGGAACCAATATCAGGGAGCACGATGCCAGGGCACTTCTATGGGTTAGTCTTTAGCCTAGTACACACCTATGAACTTATTTGTAGTATGTTTAGTTACAGTATCTGTGAAGTTACTAATGTATTGCTTTATTCACTCACCCCACCCTTTCTCTTCAATTATTTAAATCAATATATTCACTATTATCATTTGCTATAAACATATTAAACTATTACCTCTTATGTTGTCCTCGTGTATAACTTAATATTGCTTTGCTGTTAAATACACTTTCATTTACATTATTTCATTATATTATTTTTAAATTTGTTTCCATTACTCATTGTTTTTTTTTATGTTATTCATTACATTTGTTTGGGTTATGTTAATTTTTCCTTTATGTTTTTATTTACCACAGCACAACAAGGTAGGCCGGTTCCTGGCGAGCCACCTACTTTGGCTCCCCCTGCTGAGGCACTGGGGTGGCACCTCCCTACTGCTCCTGCACTACCTGCTCCTTCAGGTAGTTCCGCCCCACAGGCTGGGAGTGTACCCCCCTCTGGGAGTGGAGGTGGAGGGGATGCTTATGTCACCCATAAACAAATGGCAGACATTGTGCGTAGGCTTGTGCAGCAGACTTCGTGCATGCCTACACCGGATAGAGAGCACGCTATCCATCCTGGTGGGGCAGTCTGTCCCCAGGCGCTGGCATTACCCACTGCTTTCACAGGAGCAGTGAAGGCGCAGTACTGACAGTCCCATTGGTGAGGACTTGAGTCACACTGTTACCATGTCTGACAATCATGGGACATGGATCCTCCCCACCCACCAACCAAGGTGTTCACCCCCCTTGTATTCCTCACCAATCCTGTCTGCTATCTTGTCGGGTCTCTGCTGTCTTGTAGGTGTCGTCTGCCTGCAAATGCATCCTCACCTTCCCAACTTACCTTTCCCCACACACATATACCTTTGCCCCTTCCCCAACAGTCCACTCTCCTTTAAAAAAAAAAAAAAAAAAAAAAAATAAAAAAGGGACCGGTCCAGAAAATAAAAAAAAAAAAAAAAAAAATCTCAAACAGCTCTCCATTTTGCACGTGCCCACTGAACACACTTAATTTGGTCCAACTGGCTTAACAATGCACTTATGTTATAATCACCCCTTTCTCTGGGGGGGTGGGTGACCATCCAAATTCAGCTAAAAATCTTTTGCAAGTGCACAATTGTTGCTGTGGAAGAAATGGACAGCTATGATTCTTTATTACGCCCTTCTACACATTTCTACCTTTCAGTATGTTTTTTTTTACACTTGATTGAACCCCATTTCACCACTTTCCTCTCTCCAATTTTCTTCTCTAAAGAATCACTGCACGATGCTGTGCTATGCACAGCATCGCTCAGCTAATCTAAATAGCATTGTATTACATGGATGTGAAGGCATAATAATAATGTTCAAGTTCACCTACTACCATCTGACTTGAACAATATGAGTCAACCCACCAAGCCACACAGCTAGCTAATTAGCACAAGTGTTTTAAGAAAAATAGCAATTGTCATTTTCTCGTCATTAAGCATGTTTACACAATGCTGTGAATAGGGCCACACCTCACAGCAAATATGCTAAAAGATTAATGGAAAAATAGGAATTTAACTGGATATCTGGTAGAGAAACATCACTATAAAGCCATACCCGTACTAATAAGTGTAAGTGAGGTATGTAACACCAAGTTAAGTGTGCAATTATCTGTACAACATGTAAAACCACACCTGCTATATCACAGACTCTCTAGCTCAATCTTTTAAATGCTTTGAAAACATTTATTTTTGGTCACATGGTCCTGGGTTCAAATACAGCTGTGTCTAGCATTTAAACTACATGTGTACATCACCATTATAAATTGTGATATGCATGACAGACAGTCATATCACCTATTTATCCACCCAAAGCAATACAGATGGAATGTCTGCTTCTGAATAATGGAAGTGAAAGGCCTACAGATAGGAACACATTTTAGCTATTGCCATTACAACCATAGAAAGTGCATATAATGTCAGGTTATGCATTAGCATTAATTCCCAGAGGAATTTGAAGTTACGTAATTCAAATGTGGCCCAGTAATATCAGACTGCATCAATGATTTGCTAGTAATATTACAGGCAACCATAGCTGTACAAGTAACATATATGAAGTCATGCTAGAAGCAAGGGTTGCCAGCACACACATCCCCAATGACTACGATGACATAACACATGACTTAGCAGTTGTTCAAATGGTTGACATAATGGTTAATGTACCCTACCTTGTTCTGGGACACACCAAACACTTTGCCTTTTACTCTGTTAATGATACCTTTGGGTAACATACTTACCTTGAACACCTTAACTTAATTTCCAGTGAAATGAGTTTCCTCAGTCTGGCTCTGGCTGTTCATCAAGGCTGCCACAGGTTCCAAAGTTACTCTCTGTGTTGTCATACTGCAAAGTCTTCAGCCCCTCTTGTCTATGCCTAGTGCCAAGAAGCAGCAGCAGCTACAGCCTGTAGCACACATACCTTAAGGTAAAAAGTAGCTGCTACTTTCTCTCTGTGCTGATGTATTTTCACCTCAGCACATGAGAAAGGGGATGGAATCTACACTGAGATCTTGTTGAGCAGTTGCATGGGATTGGCTGATTATACTGCAAATCAGCTGTGTAGGCTGCATTTAGCATTTCTGAACCACAGACTGGTTCAGATGCAAATCAACTGCTAATGAGAACCATCATAAAAAGACAAACATCTAGCTAGGCAAACCAGTGTGTGAGAGTTGCTTCTTGCATCTAACTCATTGACACATTACTTGTATAGCAGTACCTTTCAACAGAGGGGTACTGTACTCCATCAGGTATACATCCATTTTGTTTCCAACATACTGCATATGTCTGAATATACTTAGGGAGAAAATGGGGATTACATCAGTAAGCCTTTGTTACTACTGTACTGATGATATGTCATTATCTCCAGCCATGTTACATGTACACAGAATAATGCTATGTACATGCGTCTCCTGGCTACTTCCTTGATAACAGTTGTAACAGTACACTGCTATTTTGTTGGCACTATTGTTTATACATATTATTGGTGAGGGGTTCGTCCTATGGGACACACTACAATGGACTCCCATGTTGAAAGTGTGAGCATACGCGAGTGTCTGTCACGGCACAAGCAGGAATAGGTCACTACTGCTACTATCCTTGTTGCGTGCACACCCTTTGTATGCTTGGCGCACAGTTGAATAGGAGACATGTAAATCAAGCTGTGAATACTAATAGCCTTCCTTTACTGCTGTATCTCTACATTTACTCCTACATATGTGATCTTTACATGTATGATTGTATTTCAGGAAACATTATGCATGCATGTCACAGGCCATCATTTTCTAAGGGAAAATGACCTCATCACTGAGGCTTTCCGACAGCATTACCAGGTCATGCTGTCCCGAAGGAGGGCAAATAGGTCAGAATGTGCAGCTCTGTGGGATGAACTGGTGCATACCATCAATACAGTGGGTCATCGAAATCGTACCTGCAAGCAGGTGCAACACTGCCATGGATACAATTAATGTAGCAAGCAGATATGCAGCTGATGTGGCCAGGTCGCTGGTGGCATACTTCTCAACCTGGAAACATAAAAAATCTGGACACGGCCCATGGAAAATAGGTACAAATCTGTATGCTGATTAACATAACATTTGCGTACATAATTATGTAGCCCCGCCCACTCCAATAGAATTGTAGGGTACCAACTTTCAAATGCAAACTGAACAGACAATATGGCACCAGAGTCCCCCTGCAGCTATTCCAATGTCCCATTACCTGGCTATTTCACCCCCATTTACCATAAACACTAATGTGTGCATACTGCTTTACTTCTGCAATGATTATTTGGATTTTATTTTTACATTTTACAGCCCAATGCACAAACACCAACAGACATCTGCTAAACAAAGCAACACTGTCTCACAATGAAAATAGACTTGGCATTAAAACTTCTCTGTCCTTGAAACTCACATTGATTGAAACAGCATTGAAACACACACGCCACATCCAAAGAAAACGGATCTGGCCAGTGGTGGATAAAGATTACCTTTGGTCTGTTTTCAAATCATTGGCCCCTTACACACAAAACAAGAAATATACATGTGTTCTTCGATACACCTTCCTGACTTTAAATTATATTCCTTGAATAATACAGCATACTTGTTAGAGTGCATTTTACATTTATTGTTTGAACATTTTTATAGTAGGCTGTAGGCAATTTAACAAAATGCATGAACCAATGACAACTGCCCAATTCAGAACATTTCCATCATAAAAGTCTACTTCCACAAATGGAATGGTAATAGTGCAAGCAAGCCATAGGCATCTTGCACAGCTTCTCGCACTTATTTTCAATTTCAGTTTTTTTCTGGGGGGGGGGGGGGGGGCGGACAAAAGGCCAAAAAACAGGGACACATTTTAAACATTTCTTGTATAATTTTGGAAAGTTGCTAGAATAAAATGTTGCGTTAACGCCATGTATTTCACTAGCAAGTCTTGAAACCAGGACCCTGTGCACTACAGTCAGATCAACATAACACTATGCCAAATCAGCAGTTTCCTTAAAGATAGGAAGACTGAAACTTAAATGGCCATCATTTAGTGAATTCAATAAGGGGGGGGGGGGATACAAATTCAGTTCTCACTTCTCATTATAGTTCAACTCTTAGCACAAACAAACCTGGAAAAAAAAAACAATGGGGCAATACAGCCTCAAAACAGGGACAAATTTCAAATACTGATCTTATAAACTTAGAAAATTGCTAGAATAAAAGGTTTTGTGTTACCATTTACTTTCTGAAGGATATGAAGTCTGAAATTCAAATGCCTGTCATTATTTAATGAATTCAATCCTGCAGTGATTTGCCACAAAAATCCTGAAAACCACAGAGGAACAGATCAAAAATATGAGGCACAAATGTACAAGGGGTGGTGGCGAGGGACTTTAGGCTCTTTTTACCCTGTACCCAAGGTACAGGATTTGAGTACCTCTAGCCACCAGGTGTATTAAAACGGGGGCGTTTTCTCACACTCACACACAATTTCCGAACAGAAATACAATAAAATACTTCCAAGTCCATATCGCTTGCACAGACAGCCCTTCCATTCATGAATATAATCCTTTTGCGTACATTGCAAAGCCAATCATAAAATCCTTTCAGTTTCTGAAATGCAACAAAAAGCCCTAAATTCCATTGAATAAAGAGCCTTCTAAATTCTGTTCTCCCAGAGTGCCATTCCTGCTTGCAAAGCATTTGAACCAGCCGGAAATAAAGCATTTAAATAGCCAGGCGAGCCCCAGCTGGCCAGCTCAATTCAAACAGGCTGGTAGCCCTGACGGAGCACACGTTATTACGCACGTGATGAAGTCGGCTCACAAAAAAAAAAAAATCTGAAATTAAGGGGTGCCACTCGGGAATTGTGGCACTCCATTATTTGGACCCTATCAGCCAAAACGGTGTGGATATGGGTGTCACCAGTTTCTCTCAAGAGGAATGCCCAGGTATGCTTAGTTACATCAGCCTTAGAAGACTGTTGCATTCATTCTCGTAAGTTGTATAGAGTTTTAAATGTATGTTGGGTGCTTTTTTTTTGGGGGGGGAGGGAGTAAGTTAGCTTCACTTTTAAGCACATGTAGAGGTAGTCACAAACATACCTTTTAACATAGCAGCTGCTGTAAATTTGAGCTATTACCCGTGTTATAGTGTAACATGTGGTGCTGCGGCCATTTCCTCTCCCTCAAATTTTTCCAGGACGGTCAGAAATTGGAAGAGGCCACATGCCTGCTGCTTGTAAACAGAACGGTTTCGTCAGAGATGTAGATATATTTCAACGTATTAGCTAAAGTGTCATCTCAGGCCCGTGGCTGGATTGATGTACTGTCTGCATGACTGTCAACTGTGCAGACATTTTCTGAATGTCCACAGTTTAGACTCATACATCTGACCACAGTGATAGACTTGAAAGTATTGTTAGGACATTACGGATTGCTATAACTGTCAAATGTGCAGATTTCTGCAAAATGTCCACAGTGTTCAAAATTTATTTTTTCCTCATAAGATTCTCATTTACTAAATAATTTCCAAATTATAGATTGGAGTTAGAAAATAATGTCCACATGTTCTACTCTAAGGTTAGGAGGTATAAAAGTTGAATACTGACAGCAGCATAAACAGCTTAAGATGTATTACACTATAATACTGAAGAGCATAGTAATGTATGTATTAATGTATTGTTTTTTCCTTTTTAACACAGGTGACCAGGGAAATTGTTCTTTGCCCCTACACCACCTGATGTCAGTGTCTCTTCAGACTCTGATGAAGATGGTGACCAATTTGAGGAACAGCTGGGGGTTGCAGATGATGAATCAGACAGAGTGGTTGACCTCCTCCTTCATCCACCCTCATTATCACTGTACACAGCCAGTATGCCTATGCATACCCAGTCCACTGAGGCCACAAATATTGGACAGTCTGAGGGTGGGGACATTGAACAGGGATGTGTGGCTACTGTGGTTTCAGTGACGGTTGACACTGGCCACAGCCAAACTGCTGGTGAGGTTCCACACAGGGGCGCTCGTAGGAGGCCTGCTGTCCCCTCCACCACCTGTTGCAGGTGCCTCATCACGTGTCAGTCGGCATATATGTTTAGGACCGTCATGGAGGCACAGGTATGTTCAGAAAGCAAGTCCCATCGAATGCTCAAGGTTATGAATGCAGCACAGTGACATCCGTGACTGCCCCCACAGTGTTGCTGATGGCCTGGATAGGTTGACTCAGTGGAAATGGGTAGGTCCGAGACAGATCGCACACCATCTTTGAAAGCACAGTGTGATGGAACATTTGATTGGAGTTCAGAGTCTACATCGTGGGCGTAGGCCAGCAACTACATCTGCTGAGTCAAAGTGGCAGTGCACAATCATGCTCCCATAGTGGTAGAACATCCAGCACTCCAGAGGAGAGTGTGGTCTCTCCACCAAGACAGAGCAGGTCATGGGCTTGTTGTCCTTGGCTTTCTTGTGGAGGGCACATGGCAAGCAGACATCAGTCACTCTCTGGTAGTAGCACAGTATCTGACCTTGGGTGTGGAGGGGCCAGTGCAACTCCTGGCAGAGCCAGTTCTCATGTTCGGGGGTGGGGCAGAGCTGTGAACCATCTACCATGCACGGCTCACACCTGTTCAACATACAGACATAGCCAAGCACTGAGCTTGGCTGTGTTCATGCAGATACTCACAGCTGTCATACTGAGGGTACTTACAGACACACATGTAACATTTCCATGGTCCAGCCTGTCTGCTTCCCTTCCTGACTCACACACACGCTTGCCAACCTATTGGGTCAGTCTACGCCTCCTGCACCCCCACACAACACCCTATACAAGTGATAACTGTGCAATAATCCTATCATCTTTCTCATGGATGCAGGGAAATAAAGCTAAATGTCTGATGCACAGGGTAACTATCTACACTAGTATGAATTCCTTTCATCCATTGGTGCATAGGTCTCGACCTTCCATGTCCAAAATGAGGAACACTGGCCCTCAATGTGGAACAAATGGACAAAATGTGGAACGCATACTAATGGCTTACTAACAGCTTCAACTAGGAAGGTCATGGGATGGTTAAAATATGCTGGTTTTACTTATAAAGAAGATCTTTTAATGAATTAATATGATTCATTTCTATTTACAGTGGATTTCATTAAAAAAAATCCCTAACACTGAATGTGTGGCAGAGTCTTTCAATGTGGAACTTTAAGGAACTTCGAGGAACATGAACTTTTTAAGACCCCAAATGAGGTAATGAGGTACACTTGAGAGGCATGCATTGGTGCTGTTCACATGCAACTTGTACTGGTCATTTACAGACATTGTATTCTGCCACTTATACTGTGGACAGCATAATAATTTGTGTACGTTACAATGGATGCTGTTATAAGGGCTGTGGAGTCTCACAATGAAATGTGTCTCATGGAAATGCTTATGTCTCACTTTCAGGATTGTGCAGTACTCACCTGTGGGCACACATACACAGTCAACCCATCAATGTCGGAGCACAGGACTGAATGTCGGCACAGAAGATAAATGTCATCAGGAAGGTAATACAGTATAGGTTCATTGGCGTTTACTAGGCTAATGAACACAAGGGCTTCTTTAAGCCTAGCCATGCATCCTAAATCCCTGAAAAGGTCAGATACCCTTGATAAATGTAAGCAAGGGTTTGGGAGATGAAACATTTAGAAGCAGGGACCTGGGAAATTAACCTTTTACAGTTTGCCTGTGTCCATTAGAGACATGGGTCCCAAACCAGGGATGAATGCTCCGTTCCCCATCCAGTTGTTTAACTTGCACTTGACTTGATTTGCGTTGGGGCGGAACGCTGCTTCACATGGATGGGAAGCCTAGGATACATACCAGTTTCTAGAGCACGTCATACTTATACCACAGGCAAGGTGTAGTCTGTATAATGGGCAATTCTGGTGCGGTTTGTTTAGTGGATATGCAGGAGGTACAAAGTGGAGTCTGACAATTCCCTGTATGCCAGGAATACATCTTCTCAAAAGCCTGTAGGAGACAGAATACAGGGATAGGGCCTTGACGCGGTCTGCATAGGACATGTTACTTGCACCCTGTAATAGTTTAGTGAGGAACCTCTGTGGATGCTCCAACTGTCAGATATGCCTGGTTAGGTACATATCAAAGGGCGCATTGCACTCAATGATGGGTCTGATGAATGCCAAAGAGAGGAACAATGACTTCCTTGGACATAGATGCTGTACCTTTGTTTATAAGTTGTGCAACATAAAATGATTTCCTCAATACTGTAGACACGTGACAAAGGCTAGATTACTGTGTCCCCAAGTTCCCGACTACTGGGTCATCTGTTAAGAGGTGTGCTGTCAATATAATAGTTAGCAGGGGTAGATGACTTCCCAAAGGATGGTACTGGGCATTTCTTGGCATTTAGTGTTGATCCAGGGCTGTGACACCAGTTATATGTCTGTCAGCCCCATCCTGGAGCACTTTTGTGTCAGTGTGGGATTCAATGACGGCTTCTAATTTGCAATCATCTGCAGATTTAGTCAGCCAGCGATCACTGACAGTGGCCTTGACTTCACAGAACTAAATGCCAAAAAGGAGAGGTCCGAGGACTATTTGTGAGGAAGTCCACTTGTGACTGGCCTCTTTGTAGAGGTGGACTCCACGATGCTAACTTCCTAGGCCCTGTCTGAGACTGTTGCCTATCCACTGGGTGACATACTAGTTTGTACCTAACCTCTTGAGTTTGTCAACAATGTCTGATGGGGGTATAGAGTCAAATGCCTTGTCAGGTCAAGACAGGCAGTGTGAACCACTTTCCCTCATCCACTGCTTTGGTTACCTTCTCAAAGAGGTCCCCCAGGTTGGGTATGCATGACCTGCCCTTGACTAAACCAAACTGGGTTGGGTCCAGTGTCTGTAGGTGTACTACATCTCAGTCGTTTCCATGACAATTCTTTCCACGGCATACATACAAGGACTAGTGAGAGTTCTGTGCCTGTAGTTAGTCCACCTTTGTGCAGAGGGTGGACTGTTGCT
The DNA here is from genome assembly GCF_019279795.1 of Protopterus annectens. NCBI lineage: Eukaryota > Metazoa > Chordata > Ceratodontiformes > Protopteridae > Protopterus > Protopterus annectens. The sequence continues at coordinate 1,051,509,249 of NC_056748.1, forward strand.
GTTCTCCATTCATGAGGCACAAAGGCAGTTTTGTGGCTACAGTTGCAAAGTAACTCCACAGGCACTGATAGGGTCATGTTTTGTGTTATTTAAAAGGCATCATAGGATATTGTCTGGGCCCACTGATGCAGTGTACTTGGTCTTAGAGAGAGCATTAAGGACCTGTTCCCTTGTGACAGTAGGGGAACTTGTATTTAACCTTCTTTCAGGAAATGCCATCAAAGGGGAGAAATGGGTAAAGTTGGGGCTGCATTTATCAGCCAGGAGGGTTGCTACATCTTCTGGCTCATTATAGGTGGTTCCATTACAATGAGATCTGTACACAATTGTGTATTACGTTTGAGGATGCATACGTAGCTAAAATATGCTTTGTGGTTGCCCTTGGCCTGTGAGCCCGAACTTGCCTCAAATTTGGCTTTGGTAGACTTTGTCCTTTGATTTTTTTTTTTTTTGTTTAGTTGATAACGCTTTTATCCTGCTGTGCTGCACCTCCTAAGTTTTGCCAGGAGTTTCTTCCTTCTGCTATACAGCTTAGTGATTCTGTGATTCCACACAGAGTTAGAGTTAGTTCTGTACTTCTCCCTGGTGGGTACAGCTGTCTCTATGCAGCTATTAACTTGCTCGTACAGGGTTTCTGTGAACACGTCTGAATAGGCCGCAGTGTTGTCATTGTTTATGGGGGCTTGAAAATTTTACCAGGTTATCACGTAATAGCTGGCGGTTAGCCTTAGAGTAGTTCCTGAATACTCAATGTTTAGCTGGGGGTCCATGTTTTATTTTTACTTCAAAGGAGACCACTTTGTGTTTGGACCTTACCAGGGAAGACATTACAGTAGGGGGTGTGTATGACTCCCCATATTGGTGAGGACCAGATCTAGTATGGTTGCACCCTTGGTTGGTATTGGAGATCTGAGTCCAGGGGAGTTTATAAAATCCAGGAATCTCTACACCTGTATGTTTGGTGTTGTACAGGATTCCCAGTTTGGGCTAATTAACCATCAAACCCAGTAACATGCATGGTTGACTTTAGTGTTTTTAGCAAGTTTAAATACACGGCATGGGTTTCCAGGGTGATAGAGGAGGACCTATAGCTTGCATGGAATTAGTAATGGATTTTGTCTAGGGTGAGTTGAACATGGAGCAGCTCAAGTTTGACCAGCCTTGAAGTAAATTTCGTTTTGATGTATAGACATCTCCACCTTTAGTACCTGCCTGCAAAACAACTGGTCTAAATGTGTGGAAGACATAATAACCTTGCACTGTTGGTGTGCTCTTCGCAGTTTTAAGCCATGTGTCAGTGACTGCACAGACGTCAGCATTCTCTATGGGGGAGAAGACATCATCTAAGGAGTGGAGGTTTTTTTGTTCAGACTCCTAGCATTTAGCAGTAATATCTTCACATTTTCTTGTTTTTGACTTGCTATGTTGCAAGTAGTTTCAAACTGGCATTGCCTAACAAAAGGCACTATGGATGACAATTTTAGCTAATATTCAAAACCTAGAGGGGAAAGGTGCAGACCATCCATACCAAAGCAGCCTAGTCTGTTGAAGATCTTCCATGTTGACAAATATTGCACCTCCTTAGAATGACACCAGAAACCAAGCCAATTATCAACATCAGTGATCTCTGTTCATACTGTGTTATCAGCCTTAGAGAAGGTGAAATGCTGCTCAGTGCTAGGCTCACACCAGCCTGGGACACATTTCAAGGGATCGAACATGTCTAAGTATAGTCTAGGGTATGTCTCAGGTCATGTACTACCACATGGACTAAGAGAGTTATATCATAGGATCATAGAACATTACTAGTTTAATGGCCCTAGGCCACTTACAAGCCTAGCCAAATTCCTCTGGGAGACAAATCTGTCCCTCCGGCATGTTCTATTAATGCCACATACCAGGTTACGGTCTTTAGAGTGAGTAACCAGTGTCCCATTTGATTTGCGGATATACAGCATTTCCAATAAAGCAAGGTCAAAGATTACCTTATGTTCAAGGCGTCAATCGCCTCCGAGTAGACTGTAGAATAAAAGAACAGTGATTTCAGACAGTCCACATAGAACGGGTGCTGAGGACCTTGAATTATCCTTGCGAGGAACCTTTGTGTGGTCTCCAATTGCTACAGGTGCTTAGAAAAGTGCATATCAAAAGTATTGTTGTACTCTATTATTGGCCTGATAAGGGGAGAGGATAGAGAAGTTATAACTTCTTTTCTAGATGCAATGCTCTTGCTGACAGCCTGTGTGCCCAGGTCCAGTAAGTGCATACTTAGGGTTATTTTATTGATGTGGTAGTTAGCAGGAACATTGCACTTCGTGAAAGGGATAATACATTTTTTTGCATTGAGGTAAAGGCCATATTTTTGGCACCAGTCATTTGTTTAAGACGCTCTTGCAGGATGTTGACATTACAAATTGGGAGTGGTCATAGCATCTCCAAACAATCAGCAAACTTGGTCAGCCACAGACCTTTACTTTTTAGCTTGCACTTTAGAGAACTAGATTCCAAACAGTACAGGTCCTAGGGACAGATCCCCATGGAATGCCATTGGTTACAGGTCTGCTGTTGGAAGTGAATTCCCTTATTTTGACTATAAGGGTTCTATCAGTGAGCCAATTAGATACCCATCGAGCAACATAAGGGTTGATACCTAGCTGGGGGAGTTTGTCAATGATGCCCGAGTGGGGGATAGTGTCAAATGCCTTGGCTAATTCTAGGTAGGCTGTATGCACAGATTTCCCCTCATCCAGGGTCTTGGTGACGGTCTCGAAAATATCCACCAGGTTTAACAGGCATGATCTCCCTTTGACAAATCCAGAGTAGGGTCAAGTGTTTGAAGCTTACCTATATCTTTGTTGATAATGTCCATGACGATTTGCTCCATGGCCTTGCAGATGAGGCTAATCAGGCTAATAGGTTTACAGTTCCGGAGATTAGTGGAAGCACCACTTTGTGCAAGGGAATAACGGTGGCAGTTTTCCATTCAGCTGGGATGAAGCCAGTGCTTAGGCTATGACCGAAGAGAGTACCCAGTGGGGTTGGTAATTCTTCTTGGAGCTAATGTAGGACAGTCTGGGATGTTATCAGGTTCCACAGATGCTGACTTTTTGGCCTTAGTGCGTTTACGACCTGCTCTTTAGAGATAAAAAGTAGGGCACAGGTGGTAGGGGATGTCATGGGGTACATGTGGCAGGGACAGGGGAGTGCAGTTTTCACAGAACTTGTCAGTTATCGGCTAACAGCTTAGCTATGTCTACAGCCTCAGTATATGTGGTATCATTAGCTATCAAGTCAGCACAAAATCTGGGCACTTTCTTTTAGGTTATGGATGTAACTAAAGAACGTCTTTTGGTTGTCCTTAATTGAGGAGACTAATCTGGATCCACAGATTGTTTTGCAGGACTTCACAGGAAGTCTTATTTGCCTGTTTAAGCCGAGAAGTGAGTGTTTCAAGTTTAGGGCTTGCTCACTCTTACTCTTAGACAGCAATTTCTTCCTCTTACTGTAAAACCTGCCTGTTAATGGTAGTTGTCCACCAGGCAGGTTTGTTCATCCTTGAGGAGCTTGTTTTGGTCCAATCAGGTACGACTGTGTCAATGCAGTTATACAAATGTTTGTATAAAGTATTGTAGAACTATGCATAGTTGCCAGTTCCATCTGAGGGGGGGAGGTGCAGTACAGCTATGTATATTGAAGTTTGCTGGACTGCAAATGCAGGACCATGGAAATCCACTCAATTTAGCTCACCTTAGTGCAGCTTTGTGAAGGAGGCTTACACAGAGCAGGAATTGATAGATCACTCACAGTTTAGAAAGTACCCTTTTAATGGTTATATGACAGAATTTTACTATGTATAAATGCTAGTACTGTAGCCCTGCACTGAGGGCAGCTCTGCACACTAAGTATCCAAGAGGCAGAGAAAAGAAGCAATAAGAATCAAGTGAAAGTTGAAGGCCAAGTGCTCTAAACTTTGTCTTTTAGCAATTATTCAATTCAGACTTTGACCAAATCACCACCTCTACACCAGGCCAAACAGGTTTACTCAAAGCAGAAAGTAAAATGCAGACTTAAAGCAAAAAATAGCATTACTCAATACAGAAAACAAATCTAAATAGCTATATCAGTTAAGCAACTTAAGTGTAAACACACACACACACAAAAAAAAAAAAAAAAAACACTTCCCTGGCCTTTTCTCAGTTTAAAATCCAGCAGTTAAACAGCGACTGTGTATAGTATAGGCCTCTGCAGTCTTATTAGAAGACAAAGCTAAGCTGCACTCTATCCTATCAAATGAGTATTAAACAAAAGAAATAATGAAAAATAAGTGAAATCTCAAGCCAAACTACTATAAACATACAAAACCTGTAGTTAGTCTGCTTCTCACGGGAAAAAAAATCACAACTTAATCCAATACAGCCTGTAAATCAGACCAAACAGATTATCTCAAAGCAGAAAGAAAAATACAAATTTACTCAAAGTACTGCATTATATTAAGAAGTGTAACATACAAATGTTACAGGAAACATCTGGATAGAAACGTGCATGTGAATTTCACAAAGTATTTCAAGTTGGACATTCAGCATAATTTCAGGGACAAAGGGAATACTAATTGCTAGGGTGCTCCAATAGTGATAGATTGGAGGTGAAAAGGAGTTAATGACAGAGGCAGTTGATTATGTTGGCATGCATTTATATTTCATCTAAAGCTATGTATACTGAAGTTTAAGAGAAATATGGGAGAAATAAGCCGTCAGCAGAAAATATTTATGGGTTGGGAACGGAACTTTATTTGCAATAGCAAGGCTGAGAATATTAAAAAAAAAAAAAAAAAAAGGTAGACTGCTGAAGTGTATGAAAATATTTCATAAAGATAGGAATTCAGGAACTCAACATATTCCTTAAGGTACAATAACTGGGCTTGACTAGGCAAATTATATTTCACAGAAACAGGACTATCAGTGTGTATTTTTAACTGAATGCTTTGAGACAACCAATAACTATTTCAGTTCCTTCAAAAATAAAAATGAGGCACTACTGCAATTCTACTCATCTGCTAAAAAGAAAGGAATTTAATGGATGGTAGGGGAAATTATTTGAGAGTTATTAGGAAAGACAGAAGTTTAAGAAGGGGAGCTGGAGAAAATAAAAATTGAGTTAAAAACAGTAGAAGTAGAGATTTTTGTAAATAAGTAATAGGAATTATTTAGAGGGTTGATGAAAGTTTTGTGGAAAAAAAGATGAATCTCACAGAACAGATCATATTATTCCAAAGTTATGGAACAAAATACCTGCTGAAATAAAGTATACCTCTTCATTAAAACAGAGTGCTCCTTGGACAAGTGCCAGGCTGCAGGCAAGTTTTCTATTTTCTTTTACATTTTTAGTAAAGAAATGCAGCGTTTCTTTATATTTTATGTTATCTTTGTATGTTAAAGGCCTGCAGAGCTCCTTAGCTGGGATTATGACACCTGATAGGGGAGGTAACTGTACCCTTGGCCCCTACCTAGTAGTGCTGTTGGTGTGATCCCCGGTGTGAACTTTGTTACCCATCCACTCAAGGTTCCTCTTGATGATAGTGAGGGGCTCTGTCTTATGTAGATCGGGATCCTGTTCCGTAGTAAGGGAAGTCTCTGCGAAGGGAATCTATCCCTCCAGCATGTTCTATTCATTGTTGTGTTGAGGTTTATATCCCTAGAGTAGATTTGGTTTTGCCAAGATGGAGCATGTTCAACAATTCTGGGTTGGACATGGCTCTGTACGTTAGACAGAGATCGCTTCTGAGAAAGCGGTATGCAACAGAGAACAGTCAGCTTTTTCAATTGTGCTGCATAGGGCAACTGTTTGAGGCCAGTAATTCTCTTAGTTGGGTACCTCTGTGGTCTCTCCAGCTGATGGAGATGTCTAGCCTGGTACATTCCAATTGGTGCATTGAACTCAATAATGGGTCTGATGAGGGAAGAGTAGAGGGGCACCATTACATCCTTAGATCTTGATGCGAACCCTTTCATGATCAGATGGGTCACATAGAAGGATTTTCTATCCACTTTGGCAACATGGTTATCAAAGGAAAGCTGGCTATCTACTTGGGTCCCTAGATCCCTTACTTCTTCAGATTTCAGGGGATTACCTCCTATGTTGAAGTTTGTGGGTACTCAGTTTTTTCCAAAGGGGATTACTACATATTTGTTTGCATTTAGCTTGAGACCATAGCTTTGACACCATGCATCAGTCTCATTTAGGCCCTTCTGAAGGATCTCCATGTCGGCCAGAGACTATTATAGCACCCAGTTTGCAGTCGTCCACAAACTTAGTCAGCCACAGCCCTTCTGTGCTTGCCTGTACTTCTGAGAAGTATATGCCAAACAGGAGGGGCCCCAGGACAGAGCCCTGAGGCACACCACTCGTTACTGATCTGGATTCGGACATAGATCCCGCTACTCTTACTTTATGGGATCTGTCTGAGAGCCAGTTTGCGATCCATCTTGTGACGTACGGGTTTATGCCCAGGCTGGTGAGCTCATCAATAATACCTGAATGGGGAATGGTGTCAAATGCTTTAGCAAGGTCAAGGTAAGCAGTGTGTACCTCCTTTCCCTTATCTATAGCCTGAGTAACCGTCTCAAAGAAATCCACCAGGTTCAGGAGGCATGATCTGCCCTTGACGAAGCCGAACTGTGTGGGGTCCAGTGACTGGAGGTTCCCAATCTCTCCATTTAGGAGTTCCATAATGATTCGCTCCATAGCCTTACAGATCAGACTGGTCAGGCTTACTGGTCGGTAGTTCCCAGGGTCAGTTGTGGCCCCAACCCTTGTATAGCGGACCACCGTTACAGTGCGCCATTCTCTGGGCACATATCCTGTGGAGAGGCTGAGACTGAACAGGGAATTAAGATGCGGGGTTAATTCCTTTTGGAGCTCGCGTATGACACAGCCTGGGACACCATCTGGTCCCATGAAGGCAGTGTTTTTAGCTTTAGATAGAGCCTTGTTAACCAACGTATCAGTAATAATTGGACTTGCACAATCCCCTGGAATGGTAATAAGCCCTGTAGGTGGTGGTGGTGGGGGGGGATTTGCACTGAACCTGTCAGCCAAGATGTTGGCAATGTCAGAAGGGTCAGTGTATTTTGTTCCATTTTGCACTAGCTCAGAACAGACCTGAGCGTTGCCATTTAGGTTTTTGACGTAGCCATAGAAGGCCTTATGGTTATCCTTGGCAACTTTCTTTTCAAAATTAGCTTTAGTTGACTTGAGAGCCCTCAATTTCTTACTAATGCTGATCAGGGATGATTTTTTACTTGAGATTTGGCCTTTTTTTGTATAAGTCTCCTCCTTTTATTGTAAAGTTTACTTATGGCCGTGGTCCACCAGACTGGTTTCTTCTTGCTTGAGGAAGGAGTCTTGGTTTTATTTGGGCTAGCACGGTCCATGCAATCTTGAAGATGCATAGAGTGCCTTGGTGTAGGATTCCGCATCCTGGATATCATTACCCTTCTGCAAGGGAATAGTGAAGCTTTCCACTTTGGATGCAAGTAGTTTGAACTTTGCTTTGGAAAGGTTTTTGACTGGGGAGGTGGAGGGGTGAGGATGTCCAGGGTTATCATTTTGTGGTCGGATCTGACCAAGGAGGGAGTGATAATGGGTGTGGTACAGTGGGCGCCTATATTTGTGATGATTAAATCCAATATGTTGTCCCCTCTAGTGGGGGAACATACTAGTTGTTCAAGGGCATTTGAATTTATAAATTCTATGAATCGCTGAGCATAGGAGTAGGAACATTGGTAGTTTGCCCAGTCTATACCAGGGTAGTTGAAATCACCCAAGATTATGGCGTTGGGTAGGACCTTTTTTTGTTTCTTTTGCTTGCTGGCTGGATAACCAGCTACTGGCAAGACAACGTTTTCACTTATTTTCTTAATCACTGAGATATACAAGCCAAGGGGTTCAAAACTGTGACTTTTTTTGGGAGGGTCAAATTATGGACTGCAGTCACTAAATAATTAGACACATTTCAGTTTCAGACTTCAGAATGGAAAGAAAAGCCAGTTTTTACTCGCAACTCATTGCAGACAGATTCTTGAACTAAGTGCTTGAGAGGGCAAAATACTTTTGCAGTAGGGTGCCATTTGTGATACTGACAGCAGCATTAATTTGACTGCGTGTCGATATCCAAGGTGTATACAATCATACAAGTGGCAGTGTGTGTCTGTATGGGTGTGCGTTTTTGTGCAAGGGTCATTGTTCTTATCAGTCTCTGATCTTGCTACATGTTTTTCAGTGTTCCACATAAGATTTGTGGTTCTCTGGCTAATTGTGGATTGTAGACACTAAAAAAAGAAAGATGTAATTTTCAGACTTTGTATCATTCAGAAAATGCTTGCAAACACAAAACCGGCTACTCTTTCTAGGTACACAAGAAGAAGAATTTAAAAATAGCCCCAGAGTTGCATCTTTGAATACAATGTGTATGTGTAGGACAGCAACAACTTTAATTATATGATTGTGACCATTTGTTCTATCACTATAACCCCAATCTAAACACTGTACAAGTAGTAACTATTTTTGGGGGATAATGAGGCATGAAGAGTTTCAATATCCGTTTGTATCCTTCGGTTACTGGGGAATAATATTCTTTTGTCAGCTTTGAACAATAAAGCTTGAAAGAAAATTTGTCCGAATTTCTTTCCTTAGTCAAAGTTGTTCTTAAGGCTATCAATGGATCAAAAGGTTGGAAAATCAAACTCTAAAATGTACCTCAGAGCATACAGAGCCACATGGCTTAATTCCACTGTTTCAATCAGGTCTTTCACTTCAGTTTAAGATGAGCTGTGGAAACAAGCAAAGGAACAAAGGTATCAGATGCAAATAATCAGAGGGGGAAAGGTAAGAGAATGGGAAGAGGCCAAGAATACATTTGGACTGCAGGCTAGAGTTTGCCTATCCTATCAAGGATTGATAGAGTATTGGCAAAGTGAAAGGAATATGGGGATCTTGCGTGAAATACCAGCACTGGTAGAATTATTAGAATCGAGAATAGAGGCTGCTGTTAAAAAGGGATAATTGGTGCAGCATATAACATACTGCATGATAACTATAGGAATAAATCAAAGGAGGTTAGAAAGGATCGGGAAAAAGAAACAATGGGAGGATATATGTATGGTTCCCCAAATATGCAAAAAGTCTAGAATATTTAGGATTTTTGCTTGCAGGTGTTTGACTAGGTATTTTTATACCCAGAGCAGACGCCAAAGAATTTCTCAGGTAGACTGCGGAACATTTTTTGGGAGTGTAATGGATTTGGCAGATTTTAAACAATTCCCTGTAGACTTACTCTGAGAAATAATGGGTCAGAAAATTGGTGTAACTAAAGAAATTATTTGTTTGAGTTGTGATACAGAATCAGAACTGTCAAAACATAGTAAAGCCTTGCTGAGTTTAATGATTGTGGCTGCCAAAAACAATTACTAGAAAATGGAAATCAAAGTATAAACCAACTGTACTAGAAGTAGTGAATACAGTAAGAGATAAGAGGACTGGATACAAGATCTTTAGAAAAGGGTAGGAGCGCATTACATCGAAAAAAGGGAATTGTGGGTACAATACATGCAGAATAATTCTGGAGGAAGAATATGCTACGTAATGTCTGTATGACTGTATATACAAGATTATATGCATGTAATGTTTGCAATTAAAATATGTCTATATGGTTTGTTTTCATTTATATAAATGCATGATTGTCTAAGTCATATAAATGATAATTCAATAAAAATTATTAAAAAAAAGTGTAAGGGCAGAACCAAGAGCTGCAGCTCTTGAAAAGCATCTGTCACATCCTAACTACATTAAATGGAATGTCTGGCTACTTGAAATGCAACTTCAATCGAAAAAGTGCAGAAGATATATTTTCTGGCAAGTCCGAATGAAGCATGTTAAAGTCCCCTACATAATCATGGGAGTCTGGCAGTATATGGCAAGAAAGGACAAGTGTCTGAAGTATAAACCTTTTTACCATCTCTGTTACTTTCCTGTCTTAACCATTTGGCAGGGCACTGGAAGAAGGAAGTTGCATAGCAGGTTTATCAGATGTTAAGGTAACAGCTGGGTCAGAAAAAGCATTTTTACAAGAACTTTTACACTCATTACAGTGGGGAAACCATACCATGCCTCCTGAGGATCTCCCACAGTGGGAAACCTGAAAGAGCTCATCTAAACAATCCTGTATTTTTTGTGACAGACTGTGCAGTAGCTTGGTAACAGAAGTTTTACTTCAATTTCAATTTATATTTCATTTTTTACCACAGTTTTTCACTTTTTGTGGGAAGGGAGAGCCTGTAGTCAAGATTTACTTTGATTTATATTTTTCTTGTTTTACCTTTAATTTTCACTGTTAGTTGTTACAGATAGGTTTTAAACTCTGGCCATCCTAAGGGGCCTAGTCAGCTGTAAATTCACAAAGACTTTCAAAGAAAACAATCCAAAGCTTATCTAAACAATCGCGTCTTGATTTGTGATTTATTGATCACTCCTGCCAAAAAGAGGTGCAACTGCATGCGGTAGTGAACAGAAGCTACTTGCACACAATGTAAAGGAATTCCAGCTTTTGTGTCACTTTCACAACTTGTACAGTCACTGCAACAAATTTTACTGTACTTAATGTAGTACTGTGTATACTAAATTGTATGTATTATATGCTTGTCCCACTCCCACCTAAACTACTCCCTCTCCTCTTCCCCTCTCATCTCGCACACTTTACCACAACTACTCATTTAAGGTCTTTATGATATTCTACCAACCTTGAATTTCTCTTGGATGGTAATTGCTAGATAGAACCTAACTTTTTATATTATATTTTATATACTTAATATGTACCGCGGCTGTTCAAACCCTCAGCATTACCCTTGTACTCTAAACACGTTCATTTATAAGTTTTATTCCGTTTCTCCTGTGTATATACACTTGTATTTAAATACAAAAACAACACATCATATAATATTATCTGTGGAGGTATTCTTCTCGGGTCTCCGCTGAAAAAGGGCTCTGCAGCCCAGTTGGACTAACCCAGTTAACAAATGTCAAATCAATAAAATAAATAATTTAGTTGTACGTTGTTTGTGTGACGTTTCTCTTAGACGTTTTATTTATTTATTTTACATTTGTTTACCGGGGAGATCAGACTGGACAGAGCTGTCCGTTTTCAGCGGAGGCCCGGGGAGAAACTGTCTAGAATAATTGCTAACATACTACACAAGATATTTACACATTCAGTTATAAAAATATAGCAGACAACATATGATTGCATAAGATATTTACATAAGCATACAGATCTAGGCATGCAATTAAAAGTATAGCAGGTAGTAACATATGAAGGTCGTTCAAACAGTATGTTTAGTAGAGATAATGTTGAAGATGTACTGAAGATAAGACCAGAAATTTCTTTTTGAATTCTGTGGTAATAGATTTTGATCACTCTTTTCTTTTAGAATTTAGTCATTTGTAGCCGAATATGGATTCCTTAAATGAGAACCCACAGACATTGCCAACATACTGGCAGACAGGTTCAGTGCAAACTTCACCACCCCCCTCTCCCCCCCTAAAGGAGAGATAACTATCCCAGCGGAGTGTAGCCTCCCAGACATCTCAAATGCGCAGGTGAAAGCTGCTCTCTCTAAAGCTAAAAACACAGCATCAATGGGACCGGATGGTGTCCCCAGCTGTGCGCTACACGAGCTAAATGAGGAATTAAACCCGCACATAAGGCAGCTGTTTACTCTCAGCCTTACCACAGGATACGTGCCCAAGGAGTGGCGTACGGCAACTGTGGTCCCACTCCACAAAGGCGGTGCCTCTACGGACCCTGGTAATTACCGCCCCATAAGATTAAAAAGTCTAGTCTGCAAAGCTATGGAGAGGATCATAATGGAGCTCATAAACAAAGATATAGGGGACTTGCAGACATTGGACCTGACCCAGTTTGGCTTCGTCAAGGGAAGATCATGCCTTTTGAACTTGGTCGACTTCTTCGAAACAGTCACCAAGGCCATTGATGAGGGAAAGGCAGTCCATACAGCCTACCTTGACCTTGCAAAGGCTTTCGACACAATACCCCACTCGGGTATTGTAGAAAAACTTACCAGCTTAAATGTAAACCCATATGTCACAAGATGGGTTGCAAACTGGCTTAAGGACAGAACCCACAGGGTTAGAGTTGCTGGCGCTATGTCAGACTCCAAGCCGGTCACAAGTGGTGTCCCACAGGGCTTGGTCCTTGGCCCCCTATTGTTCGGCATCTACTTCTCAGAAGTACAGGCCAACATGGGAGGACTTGGCTGACAAAGTTTGCAGACGACTGCAAACTGGGTGCCATAGTGGAAAGTGCATCGGACACTGATATCCTTCAGAAGGGACTCACGGAAACAGATAGCTGGTGCCAGAGCCATGGCCTGAAGTTAAACGCCAAAAAATGTATAGTCATACCCTTCGGGAAAAACAAGGTAACCCCAAGCTACCATATAGGTGGAAATCCACTAAGCACAGAAGAGGTTATCAGGGACCTGGGGACCCAGGTTGACAGTGGCCTTTCTTTTGACACTCACGTTGCTAAAGTGGTTAGAAAGACCTTCTACACTGCCCACCTGATCATGAAGGGATTCACATCCAGATCTAGTGAGGTCATTGTTCCCCTGTACTCTTCACTTATCAGACCAATGATAGAGTACAATGCCCCATTCGGGATGCATCTCACCCGACATCTGCAGCAATTGGAGAGACCCCAAAAGTTCCTCACCAAAAGGATAAAGGGACTCCAAAATCTGACATATGTTGCCAGATTGAAGAAACTCTAGCTCTATTCAGTCGCTCAGAGGTGACATGTGCCTGACATACAAGGCCATGTCCAACCCGGAATTAATGGACATGCTCCACCTCAAAAAATCCAAATCCACCAAAACCACTAGAGCAAGCGACTTGAACCTTAGCACGGATATAAATAGGACATGCTGGAGGGATAGATTTATCACTCAGAGACTCCCTATGCTGTGGAATAAAATCCTGGTCCATGTGAGGCAGAGCACCTCGCTGGCTCTGTTCAGGAGAAATCTTGACCTGTGGATGGGAGATCGTAGGTTTACCCCGGGAATCATCTCTGTGTCACTGCTGGACAGAGGCACAACAAACTAATGGGAACAGTATTTTTTCATATAAGGGGTGGCGTAAGCCACAAAAATTTGGGCTAGGCTTATAAATGCCTTAGGGCAGATAGCCTAGTATAAACCTATGAGCCTAGTATAAACCTATGAGTATGCCATTAATGATTTGCTAAAGCTCAAATATCTTGTACAGGGTAATAAATGCCATGCATATTTAAAGTTAACACCAGATAACACTGGTGATCTGTGTTCCTCATGTCAAAAGTTGGATGATTTGCTTACTATTTTTAGAAGTAAAGCTAGACTTGCTGATGACTGCACTTGTGCAACGGGCACGACTTGGAGAACCGTTATATATATATTAATGACTGGACTGGTGAGCTAAATCTTGGGCAAAGAGCAAATAGAACACATTTTGGAAAGGAGGGGTCTATTGTCTGTAAAGATCACTCAACCCCTATGAAACAAGATAATGCCATGAACAGCTTTGGAATTTTGGATACAAGTATGCAACAATCTGAGGATTCAGAGTGTACAAAGTATGCAGCAATCTGAGGATTCAGAGTGTACAGAAGGAAACAAAGGAAGAATTTCTCTACAAATAAAGAAGAAACAGAACCCAATAAAAGTCTGCAAAGTAAAGACAATACATAGTAAAAATGGCACCACTTTGCTATGTAACATACAGATTACAGGGAATGATAACATTTTCTATCAGAAAACCTTCAGTCTACAGGAAAAGGCATAATTTTTCCAAAAAAGGTAAGGGGCAGGTAAAAAGCAAAAATCAAAACTGAACATAAAATGACTGAAGAACATTACTGTAATAAAAAAATGGAAAAACAGACAATGACATGGCTCAAACTGTGGATGAGAATTCTACGTTTGCAAATGCAATAAGGAAAAAGTACAGTTGTGTACCTACCATAAATGTAGATGTTCACTGTTGCAGTCATTACACTTGGGTTATCCTGCTGGCTGGCTACACGCAGGTTGGCTTGAATTCCAAAGTCCTGGTCCGGCGTCTGTTGCTGTCACTTCTTCCCTGACGTCAGTGCGCCAGGGATATAAAAGATGCAGCCGACGCCATTTTCTTCAGTTTTTCTTGCCCCAGATGTCAGGTGCCCCCAAAAAGGTAGGCTTAAAAAATCTGATTATAAAAAAGCATGCACGTAACCATCTACAAGCAAATACACTACATAGGTTGTATAGAATAGAGAAATACAGATAAGTCCCAGCAATGACAGGGGGGATGGTGGGAGGGTAACCTGGACTGCAACAGTGAATACACTCAAACATCTACATTTATGGTAGGTACACAACTGTACTATGTTCGTGTTTCACTGTTGCAGTCATTACACTTGGGTTGAATCCCAAAGCTGAGGTTGGGTGGCTGGGCCTAAATAGAATTAGGAGTGGCTATGAGGCCCTGCAGAACTACAGTGGCAAAGCCTGCTCTGGATTTAGAGTAAAGAGGTAAGTGGTAGTGCTTTGTAAAGGTGTGCACTGAAGTCCAGGTTGCAGCCTCCAAAATGTCATTGGTTGGTACTCCTCTAAGGAAGGCTACTGAAGTGGCTGCTGCTTTGGTAGAGTGTGGCCTAATGCCCTTAGGCACTGATTTGCCATGTTGTGAATAGCAGAAACGAATGCAGTGGCCTATCCATTTTGAAATGGTCTGCTTTGAAATAGCTTTTCCTTGCGATCCTGCAGCATATGCCACTAAGAGTTGCTCAGTCTTTCTGAAAGCTTTAGTTTTGTCCAAGTAAAAGCATAGCTGTCTGTGTATGTCCAAAGAATGCAGAACTCTCCCCCTTATTCTGCGGGTTTGGATAAAAGGTAGGCAAATGAATGGTTTGGTTAAGAGCCACACTGGACACTACCTTAGGCATAAATGTTGGGTTTGGTCTTAGAGAAACCCTGTCAGGATGAAAAATAATAAAAGGTTCCACAGCCATTAGTGCCTGTAACTCTGAGACTCTTCTTGCTGAAGTTATTACTAGGAGAAGAGCTGTTTTCCATGATAAGTATTTTATCTCAGCTGTACTGGCTGGCTCAAAAGGAGGCAGTGTGAGCTTTTCCAAGACAAAATTGAGGTCTCATGCAGGTATTGGAGCTCTCCTTGGAAGTCTTATGTTTTTGGCCACTCTGAGATACTGCCTTAGCAGTGGATGAGAAAACATAGGTGAGTCCGTATTGTAATGAGCTGAAATGGCAGAGGCATGGATCTTAATTGATGAGAAGGATAGGCCTTTGTCCAGCATCTCAGTTAGGTATTGTAAAATCTGAGGAATATTTGGTACAAGCGTGTCAATTCCTTGTGCCTGGTTCCAAGCACAGAATCTCTTCAATTTTTCTGCATAAGATTTTCTGGTGCTGGGCCTCCTGGCCTCCAAAATAACATCCATTAACTGCTTTAGAGAGAGATGTGTTCTAAATGGTTACATAATCCTCCATGCAGTCAGATTTAGGGTCTTGAGTTGGGTGTGCAGGATCTGATTGTTTTGTTGCGTCAGCAAATGAGGGATTTGAGGTAATTTCCAGGCTGGGCCTTGAGACAAGCTCTTTAGGATTGGGTACCAGTGTGGGCGTGGCCAGTCTGGGGCAATCAGGATCATTTTTGGCTTCTCTTGTCTGACCTTTAGGAGTACCTTGGGGAGGCGAGGCAGAGGAGGGAAGGCATATACTGTAAGGGCTTTCCAGCTGAAAGGGTGTCCACTTTCCATGCTTGTTTGTGATAAGTCCGAGTGCAGAATCTCTGTAGCTGGCAGTTGTGAGGGGAGGCAAATAGATCTATGTCTGGGCATCCCCATTTCCCTGTTATCATGCTGAAGATTTGTGGATCTAGT
Organism: Protopterus annectens; assembly: GCF_019279795.1. Lineage (NCBI taxonomy): Eukaryota > Metazoa > Chordata > Ceratodontiformes > Protopteridae > Protopterus > Protopterus annectens. Next base: position 1,051,525,240 of record NC_056748.1, read on the forward strand.
TTCCACTAGTGAGGATCCATGAGATTTCTGCTTAGTTCGTCTGCCAAAGTATTTGTCTTTTCTGGCAGGAATTGTGCTTGCAGGTGTACTTGATAAGTCAATGCTGTGTTCCACAAAGTCATGGCGTGTCTGCAGAGGGGGTAGGAATGTGTGCCTCCTTGCTTATGTACCACACGACTGTAGTATTGTTAGTTTTTATCAGCAGTTGTCCTGGATGAAGTAGGTCCTTTAAGGCTGTCAGGGCATTCTGTACAGCTAGCATCTCTTTTGAATGATATGAAGATGCATTTGGCTTGTGGGCCATGCACCCTGAATAAATTTTCCTGCCATGTGTGCCCCCCCCCCCCAGGCATAATCTGATGCATCTGTTGTTAGTGTCTGCCTGGCTGTGGGTAAAGTGAATGGCTGTCCCTTGTGGTGACAGGCCTGTGCCCACCATCGAAGCTCCTGTTGCAGGCAGGGAATGAGAGTAATGTTTCCAGGCCGTGGCAATGTTGAGTCCAAACACTTTTTAGATACCATTGTAGTTTCCTCATATGCAGTTTTGCATATGGAATTAGTAGAATGCAGGATGCCATATAACCCAGAGCCTGCAGAATTTTTTTTTGCAGATAACTGGGTCTTCGTTGCCAGTTAAGACATCAGTTGTCTGTCTGGCATGAGATAAGCCATCCAGGCAGGTGTATTTAAGCTTGCACCCAGGAATATTATCTCTTGAGAGTGTACTAGTTTTGATTTTTCTCGTTTACTGTGTACCCTAGGCAAATTAGTAATCTTTTTACAAATGCCAGGTGCTTTAGTAGAATGTCTTTGGTCTGCTTGAATAAGGCAGTTGTACAAGTAGGGATATATTTGAATTCTTCTGTCTGCAAAATGCAACCACTGGTGCCAGGCATTTTGTGAAGACCCTGGCCGCAGTAGATAAGCCAAAGGGCAGTGCAGAGAATTGGTAGTGCATTGAGCCAGCTATGAATCTGAGGTATCTCTCCTGCAAGATTGTCTGACTGGGACATGCAGGTATGCCTCTAAGGTCCAAAGTTACAAGCCAAGCCTTCTTGCCCAGCATGGTCAGAAGCTGTTGCAGAGTTAACATTTTGAATTTTGGATTGTCCAGAAAAGTATTTAGAATAGATAGGTCCAGAATTGGTCTCCAGGCTTTGTCCTTTCTTGGTACTAAGAAAAGCCTTGGAGTAAAAACCTTGTCCCTGCTCTTGTTGGCACTGGCCGAATAGCCCTCATGTCCATGAGAGACTAAACTTGTTTTTGTGCCTCTGCCCATTGATTGTGCGGCATACCTTTTGCCTTTGGAAGTGGAACCCGTAGCCCAGACAGACTATATTTAAGACATTTGTCCTGGGTGATCATGTGCCAATTTTGTGGAAAAAAGTGCTAGCTTTCCCCCTAAGGGTGCTGCCAAAAGATAAGTGCTTGGTATTGGCAGAGGGAAGTCATTGGGACTTGTTTCCTATAAGGCTGTGATTTGTCTTCTCCACTTTTGGAGGTAGAAGCACCCCACTGTTTGGGCCTGTATGAGCCCTGGGGCTGTTGTCTGCCTCTAGGGCGTCTTTATCTGCCTCTTTGTGGCCTGTCTGACACTGGAAAGGACCAATTCTTAGAAGGCCAGTTCCTGCTACATCTGGGTGGCTGTACCTGTAAGAAATCCTTTACTGTCTGCATTGATTTAGCTTTATCCTCCATTTTCTTCAACACCTCTTCTGCCTTAACACCAAACAAAGTATCATGCTGTAATGGAGCATCCAATAATTTTGCTTTAACATGATCAGGCAGATTCTGTTCCTTTAACCAAGCATGCCTTCTAATGACAGAACCTGTAACTGCGGCCCTGCAAGAGGCCACCAGTGAATCAAAATCACATTGCAAAGTATGCTTTCCACTTGCTCAGCTGCATTCAATGCATCCAGCATTTCCTTGTTCTCAGAGCATTCAGAACTTGTCAACATTTTCTGCTTTAACAGTGACATTAAGTACTGCTAATATTTAAGCATATGAAACTGACAATTTAAAGCCCTTACAGCCAAGGTAGCAGGAGTGTAAACTTTTTCCCCCCATCTGTCCAGTGCTCTTGAATCCCTATCTGAGGGCACATGGTCTTTTGCAGTAGAGGCCTTGACCCCTTTGGTACCCTGAGATATAGTTTCTGGGTCAGCAGCAGGGTTTTTGTATAGAAATTTATGAGAATCTGGAACCCTGTAGTATCTGTCTGGCTTAACAGGTGCAGGAGATAAATAATCGGGAGACAGTCCGGACACTGAAAATACATCTACAATGTCTAGAACAGGTGGAATAGCAAGAGGACTGTGCTGAGGTAGTAGAAGAAAGTCTGAGTCTTTTCTTAGATTCTGAATAATCTTGGCTCTCCCAGTGGAAATGCGCCTTCATGGTATGCAGGGTTTCCCCAAAGGAATAATCCTCAGGAGGAGAAGCTGAAGGAATAGATTCTTCAGCGTCAGAATCCTCACAGGGAGGAATAGAATATCCCTGTTCTGAAGAGGAGTCAGAGGAAATGGAAACCTGATCAGAGGAATCTTATTCAGTGTCTTGCCTAGGCCTCGTATCAGGAGGGGGATGGGAACCCCTGATCAAAGTAATTAGGTCTTCGGCCATTTTGAGCATCTGTTTCTCAGGCATGGAAGTCGGTCCTGGAGAATGCTGTACTTGTTTGTCTTTAAAACGGTTTTAGTCTTTGTCTTGGATGCTGAAGTTGGCTTGATATAAAGCTGAGTAGGTCTGAAAACACCCTCAGAAGCAGATGCCTGCTCAGCGGCTCTGGACCCATCTGAGGGATTAGTTTCCGAAGGCCCAATACCTTGAGTATCCAGAGGCCTAGTTGTCTCCACGTGGGAGTCGGAGGTGGCCTGTCGCTCTGAGGTAGAGGGTGTCAGGGGCTGCGAATGCACCTCACTGAGAACCGGCGAGTGGCTTAGAAGAGGCTTTGTTGGTTTTGGACCTCGGATGCCTGTCCTTTTCTTTTTTCCTTGCACTTTTTATGAACTCCGGTCGTTGGCTGTTCTGACGGCATTATACAGTTAAACTTACGGCCAAAGTAATGAAATGCAAAATCGTACCGACGCTTAGTGCGTTGGTTAAATCTAACAAAACAGACAACTAGCAACGTCGTGGTCAGGGTCTAGGCAAGGAATACAATAAGAATGAAAATCCTTATGAGGTATTTTGCTTCCCACAAGAAATAAAATTGTTAACTTTTTCTGACATCGGTCTGGAGCAAGAAAAAAGTTTCCCCAACGGGGTACTTGGCTTTATTGAAGACTTCGGATCTGAAATTCAATTTCGAAATCTTAGTAGTCGGCTGACCGGCATGTGCGAACTGCTTTTGCTTTGGGCACCACGTGGCAAGAAAGACTGAAGAAAATGGTGTCTGCTGCATCTTTTATACTCCTGGTGCACTGACGTCAGGGAAGATGCAACAGCAACAGACACCGGACCAGGACTTTGGAATTCCGGCCGACTGCGGGTAGCCTGCCAGCAGGATAACCCAAGTGTAATGACTGCAACAGTGAAACACTATGAACATCAGCAGGATTAACAAGACGAAGGGTGATGAAGACCACTCTTTTGTAACAATTGTAAGAGCAGATATTATTGAATTAGAAGCTGAAAATTCTTCAGATCTGGTCAGAAAAGATATTCCTGTAATTGGAAACTCAATTATTAGAGGGACTGATACATTTGCAGGGAAGATAATGAACATGGAATAGTGTTATGCTTGCCAGGACCAAAAATATAGACTAGCCTTTATGTAAGAAAGTACAGATTTGTTTTTATTCATGTTGGTACAAATTATGTCATCCGTGAGGACTCTCTGATTGTAGGTAGGGAACTTACAGCCCTCTTAGCGCAGCTTGTACAGGTGTTGAGACATTTTTCAAGTCACATATAGAACAAAGAGTTATAAGTAGGTTACCAAGAATGAAAAGATTTTCTGGGTAAAATCTACACGAAAAAAGTCTTGTTTTTAAAACATGGGATATGTAGAGCATCTGTTCAAAGACTGGCGTGCACTTAAGGTCAGGGAAGAGTATTTCTGCAACAGATATTTTGCAATATTTGACAAACACAAGGCAGGATTTTTGCCAGATTGGACTGTAGTTCAGAGATTTAAACGTGATGCATCTCTGATGGTTGTTAATGCTAGGAGCATTAAAAATAAAATATTTTTGTTGAAAATGCTGCTACATTCCAACAGGAATGATGCAGTTATTGTTTGTGAAACCTGGTTAAAGAACAATGACTGAAAACCAATTCCCTCATGGTATAAATATTTCACATTTTAACAAAAAAATCAGGTGGAGTGACGACAGGGATTAAAGATAGTTATGCGATCTGTGATTATTACATGTTCAGTGATAACACTATAGATTGTGTAATTGTGACAATAAGCACAACTCTTAAACACAATTGTTGGGAGTGTACTGACCACCAAATTGAAGTGTTGATGACCTAGAGGATTTCATACATTTCTTGCATGAAACACAGGAGGGAAGAATAATAATGTCTGAGGACATTTACCAGAAACAGACTGGAATAATATCGATTCAACAACATTAGTAAGGAAATTGTTCACAATCTATGTTCGTGAACAGCAGCAGCTTCGGACTGTAAATAAAAAAAATAAACCAGGGAACGGAACATACTAGACATTGTTTGTGTTACTGTCAATTCAAAGCATTTACCTCCACTCCGTGCAGCGATCATAAAGGATAATTTGTTTCTAAATAATTCTGCCAAACTGAAATCTAAGCCAATGCACAGTAAATTAACAGATTCACTAAGTAAAACTAACTGGAGTGATGCGTTCACTGGAAAAACTGTAGAAGAAATGTGGAAAGTTTTGAAAGAGAAATTGTTTCAATGAAAAAAAAAAAATGTTTTAACAAAAGGATCTAGGCACAAATTGTCAGCAGGATATATTTTCACAAGAAAAAGACACCTGATTATGGTAAGAGTCCAAAAATAATTAATGGAAAAGAGGTCAAACTACAACTTTGAAAACAGAAAAAACAAGCTGGGCAAACAAATCAAGCACAATGCGAGACAAGAACAAGAAATTGACCAACGTATATTGAGCACAACAGGAAAAGTACAGTTTTGTACCTACCATAAATGTAGATGTTTGCGTGCTCATACAGCTGCAGTCATTACAGACGGGTTATCCTGCTGTCAGGCGGGTCCTCGGTCGGCCGAATTCCAAAGTCTAGGTCTGGCGTCGATTGTCGTCACTTCTTCCCTGACGTCAGTGCGGCAGGGGTATAAAAGAGGCAGTCAACGCCATTTTCTTCAGTTTTTCTTGCCCCAGATGTCAGGTGCCCCCAGAAGGAAGGCAAAACATAATGTTAGGCAAACATGCAATATAGAAAAATCAAAAAACAGTAGTTGCAAGCAAATACACCATAAAAAGAATACCCCAAATAGGTTGTATGATAAAGGTGTTTGTCATAAGGCCTGTCCTAAGAGGGGACGGAGGGGGGGGGGTAACTTGGACTGCAGCTGTATGAGCACTCGAACATCTACATTTATGGTAGGTACAAAACTGTACTATATTCATCGTGCATACAGCTGCAGTCATTACAGATGGGAAGAATCCCAAAGCTAAGTAAGGGTGGTATGTACTAAGTGGAACTAGGAGGAGCGAGGATGCCCTGCAAGACTGCTGTGGCAAAGCCCACTCTAGATTTAGAGTATAATGGAAGGTGATGGTGCTTGGAGAAAGTGTGCACTGAACTCCAAGTGGCTGCTTCCAAAATGTCCTTGGTAGGGACCCCCCCTGAGGAAAGCTGCAGAGGTAGCTGTGGCCCTGGTGGAGTGGGATCCGATGCATGCAGGCAGAGTTTTTCCATGAAATGAGTAACAAAAGCGTATGCAGTGGGGCTATCCATTTTGAAATTGTCTGTTTGGAAATAGCCTTTCCTTGAGCACCTGTAGCATAGGACACACAAAGTTGCTCAGATTTCCTGAATGGCTTTGTCCTGTCCAAATAATAACGAAGTTGTCTGTGAATGTCCAAGGAATGTAGTAGTCTTTCCCCTTTGTTGTGTGGATTTGGATAAAAGGTAGGTAAGTGGATAGTCTGATTCAAAGCTACATTGGATACTACCTTTGGCATAAAGGTAGGGTTGGTTCGTAAGGAAACTCTGTCCTGATGGAAAATGATGAATGGTTGCACAGCCATGACAGCCTGTAGCTCCAAAACCCTGCGTGCTGAGGTGATAGCCAGAAGAAAGGCAGTTTTCCATGACAAGTATTGTAGTTCTGTTGAAGCTGGCTCAAAGGGGGGGAAGGGTCAGCTTTTCCAATACGAAGTTGAGGTCCCAAGCAGGGACTGGTGGTTTCCTTGGGGGTTTTATATTTTTTGCCCCTCTGAGAAACTGCCTTAAGAGAGGATGTGAGAATAAAGGAGGATCTGTGTTGTAGTGTGCAGAAATGGCTGAAGCGTGGATCTTGATGGAGAAGGAAAGTCCACTGTTTAACATCTCAGCTAGGTACTGTAAAATTTGAGGTATATTTATTACCCAAGGATTCGGGCCCTTTTCTTGATTCCAGGCACAAAATCGTTTCCATTTGGCGGAGTAGGCTTTTCTAGTAGAAGGTCTTCTGGCCTCCAAGATGACATCCTGCACCTCCTTGGAAAGGAGAGTCTGTTGGGAAATTAAGGAATTCTCCATGCAGCTAGATTTAGGGTTTTGAGCTGGCTGTGAAGGGTTTTGTAGTTGTGCTGGGACAACAGAAGAGGGACTAGAGGTAGGATCCATGGTGGGGAATGTGTCAGGCTCTTCAGGAGCAGATACCAGTGTTGTCTTGGCCAGTCTGGAGCAATGAGAATCATTTGCAGCCTCTCTGCTCTGGCTTTTCATAGAACTTTGGTCAGTAGAGGAAGAGGCGGGAAGGCATAAACTGTCAAGGTTGTCCAATTGAAAGAGTGCATCCACTTTCCAGGCCTGTGGACGATAGGTCCATGAACAACATTTTTTCAACTGGTAATTTCTGTGGGTAGCAAATAGATCTATGTCTGGCTGTCCCCATGCCAGAGTTATCTTTGTGAAAACTTGAGGATGCAACTTCCATTCGTGTGGATCTGTCATATTTCTGCTTAGGTTGTCTGCCAGTGTGTTTTCTTCCCTGGCAGGAATTGTGCCTGTAGTTGAATTTGCAATTCCAGTGCTGTGTTCCATAGGGTCATGACTTGCCTGCACAGGGGGTACGAATGAGTCCCCCCCCCCCCCCCCCCGTTTGTTTCTGTACCACATCACTGTGGTGTTGTCTGTCCTTATCAATAACTGTCCTGGATGCAGTAGGTCTTTGAAGGTCATAAGAGCATTTTGCACGGCTAGCATCTCCGTTTGGTTGATGTGTAGGTGCTTTTCTTTTTGGGACCATTTTCCCTGAATGCACTGATCTGCCATGTGTGCTCCCCAGGCGTAGTCTGAGGTGTCTGTTGTGATTATTTGAGTTGCTTGAGGTAGACAGAAAGGGAGACATGAGTTTCTTTGGCATGCTTGAGCCCACCACAAAAATTCCTTTTGAAGGCATGGAATGAGTGGTATAATTGTTTCCAAGCTGTGGCGAGACCATAAGTTTTTTAGGTACCATTGAAGTTTCCTCATATGCAGCTTTGCACATGGGATTAGTAGGATGCAAGATGCCATGAATCCCAGAGCCTGCAGGGCTTTCCTTGCAGTTAGCCTGGTGAAAGTTGCCATTTTGCTGAAGTATTGAGACAGTTGCCCTTGTTTGTCTGGCGTGAGGTAGACCATCTGGGTGGTTGTATCCAAGCTGGCACCCAGGAAAATAATCTGTTGAGAAGGTATTAGTTTTGATTTCTTTTTGTTCACTGTGTATCCCAGGAAGTTTAACAGTTTTATTACAAAGTCAGATGCTGCAATAGTATTTCCTTGCTATCCGCTTGATCAGGCAGTCATCCAGATATGGGTAGATTTATATTCCTTGTAGTCTGCAGAAGGCGATTACTGATGACAGGCATTTCGTAAACACTCTGGGCGCAGTAGATAAGCCAAAGGGCAATGCAGAGAATTGGTAATGGGTTGAACCTGCAAGAAATCCGAGGTATCTTCTGCAATCTTGTCTGATAGGGACATGCAGGTATGCCTCCTTGAGGTCCAATGTTACCAGCCAAGACTCCTTGCCCAGCATGGGAAGTAGCTGCTGTAATGTGAGCATCTTGAATTTTGGCACCTGTAGATATGTGTTTAGGATGGATAGGTCTAAGATAGGTCTCCAATCTTTCTCTTTCCTTGGTACCAGGCATAGTCTGGAATAAAAACCATGACCTTGATCTTTTGCAGGTACCTCTTGAATCGCTTTCATGTCCATGAGAGCGGAAGCTTGTCTTTGTGCCTCTGCCCTTTGATTTTGTGGCAGGTTTGTCATGCCTCTCATTTTTGGAAGGGTGTGAAAGTGGAACCTGTAGCCTCTGTCTAGAATGTCCAGAATCCATTTGTCTTTTGTAACAATATGCCAATTTTTTGAGAATAATGCCAGTTTTCTGCCCAAAGGTGCTGCCATTAAAGCTTTGCTTGGCAGGTATAGGGGGAAGTCATTGTGTCTGTTTTCTAAATGACTGATCTATCTTCTCCACCTCTTGGGGTTGGTGCTTGCCACTGTCTTGCTCTGTAAGATCCTTGAGGTTGTCCTCTACCCCTTGGGCATCTGTATCTGCCCCTTTGATGTCTGTCCGTGGCTGGAAAGGACCAATTTTTTGAAGGCCAGTTTCTGCTGAAACGTGGAGGTTGTACTTGCAAGAAATCTTTCACTGTTTGCATGGATTTCGCTTTTTCCTCCATTTTCTTTAGTACCTCCTCAGTTTTAACACCAAACAAAACATCTTTTTGAAGTGGTGCATCTAGTAATTTTGCTTTGACATGATCTGGTAAGGTTTGCTCTTTGAGCCAAGCATGTCTACATATAACAGACCCCGTAACAGCAGCTCTACATGAAGCCTCTAAGGCGTCAAAACCACACTGCAGGGTATGTTGACCCTCTTGCTCTGCACCATGCAACAAATCCTGCAACTCTTTCAAATCTGGTTGTGTCATTTTGCTTTTCAACTGAGTTAACAAAAACTGTTGGTACTTTAACATATGGAATTGACAGTTTAATGCCCTCATGGTTAAAGTGGCAGAGGTATATACCTTTTTCCCCCACCTTTCTAATGCTCTGGAATCTCTCTCTGAAGGTAATGAGTTTTTAGCAGTAGAGGCCTTTATTCCCTTGGGACCCTGTGAAATAGTTTCTGGGTCAGCAGTATGGCTTTTATAAAGGAACTGGTGAGAATCAGGAACCTGGTAATACCGGTCTGGTTTGACAGGAGCTGGAGGTACAGAATCTGGATTAAGGCTGGCTTCTGTGAACACATCAAGAATATCTAAAACAGGAGGGATAGCCAGGGGCCTATGCTGGGGGAGCAGTAGAAATTCCCTGAGCCTTTTCTTGGAATCAGAGTAATCTTGACCTTCCCAGTGAAAGTGTTCCCTCAATGTATGCAGGGTTTCCCCCAAAACAGTAGTCCTCAGGGGGGAGACAGAGGCAATAGACTCCTCAGCATCAGAGTCTTCGAAAGGGGAATAGACGTAATCCTGGTCCTCAGAGTGTTCTGAGGTAATAGAAGCCTGGTCTGAGGAAGGGTAATCTTCCTCTAATCTGGGTCTTTTGTCAAAGGGGGGTTGAGAACCCCTGATAAGAGTAATCAAATCCTCAGCCATTTTAAGCATCTGCTTTTTAGGCATGGGGCCTTGAGAGGAGGTCTGAGGACCCTGTTTTTTAGTTTTCATGGCTGCTTTAGATTTAGTGAAAGATTTAATGGAGAAGGTGTAAGGCCTTTAGACGCCTTCAAAAATGTGAGGCCTGTCTAAATTCTGAGTTTCCCCGCCAGGAGTGGCGTTGGTATCTGCAGTAGGAATAGGGACCGAGGAGCCTGCAACCTCGGGTACTGAAGTCACCGAAATGTAGTTTCATTGCTACTCAGGGGCTGCGTAGGCACCTCGCTGAGAACTGGTAGTCGGCCTAAGCGTGGTCTCAGTACTCGGTGCGGACCTCGGATGTCGGTCCTTATCTTTGCGTCTTTTGCTCAAAACTGGAGTCGGAGTATCCAACGACATAATTAAATTTTTTGCCAAAATAATGAAGGGCGAACTCCACCCGGCGCTTAATAGTGCGCTTGTTGAATCTAGCACAAAAACGGCAGGCCGAGACGTCGTGGTCTGGGCCTAAGCAAGGTATACAGAAAGCATGGAAATCCTGATGCGGTATTTGCTTCCCACAAGAAATGCAATTATTAACTTTGTCCGACATCGGTCTGAGGCAAGAAAAGTTTCCCCAATGGGGTACTTAGCTTTAAAGAAGACTTTGGCTGAAATACTTTCGTAAATCTCAGGAGCTGGCCGACCGGCACTTGCGAACTGCTTCTGCTTCGGGCACCGCGCAGCAAGAAAGACTGAAGAAAATGGCATCAGCTGCCTCTTATACCCCTGCCGCACTGACGTCGGGGAAGAAGCGACGACACCGACGCCGGACCTAGACTTTGGAATTCAGCCGACCGAGGACCCGCCTGATGGCAGGATAACCCATCTGTAATGACTGCAGCTGTATGCACGATGAACATCCATTTTATAGATACACAAGATGTGGAAGGGATAAAGACATACAAAACTCAAACTATGTGTAGATTCTAAAATTTATTCAGACACAGACTATAGACAAATTTACAAAATCTTATGCAAAACAATTTGACTCCACTAACTAAAGGATAAATTGTCCTAGTGACTTCCAGGTAATCTCAGATACTGAAATCAAATTAGATTATATTTGAAAAAGATCTATGCAAACTGAATCCAAACAAAGCACAGTGAGGAGATGGAATTAGAAAATTATGACCGGAGAACACTTCAGCAAGAACTTAGTTACAAAGAACAAAATCTACAGACTTTTAAAGGGTACCAAAAGAAATATGTACATGGGGGGAGAGAGAGAGAAAGAAAGAGAGAGATCTGATATGGTGCAATATTTATGCAAAGGAGAAAGCCAAATAAATCAACAAACAAGGCAGCCCCAAAGATATTGGGGGAGAAATACAGGCAAAGACATCCAGCCATGGAAAATTTGACAATATATAAAAAAATAAATAAAACACAGGAAAAGTATAAAACAGGATTAGTAATGCAGAAGTTCAAGAAACAGAAAGTGAGATTATGGATTACCTGCAAAATGAGATTGTGGGTTACCTGTGAAATGAATGATTTAGTTCAGAAAATCTAACTCATTAAACATCACAGCAGGATAAAGCAATAGATCCCCAAATTAAGGAGTTACCAGTGGAAAGGGAAACATATGATCAGTTGCCAGATGAAGTTACTTTGGAGCCTTCCACAGGAAAACAGTACAAGTGAATAATTGGAGTCGCACAGCAAGGGGAGGAAAGTACAGTTGTGTACACTTACCATAAATGTAGAGGTTTGAGTGTATTCACTGTTGCAGTCATCACATTTGGGTTATCTGCTTGCAGTAGCCCTCAGTCGGCTTGATTATCAAAGTCTAGGGTCCTGTGTCGGTTACTGTCTCATCTTCCATGACGTCAGGTAGTCAGGGTACAAAGCATGCAGCCGATGCCATCACATCAGTTTTTCTTGCCCCAGATGTCAGCTGCCCCTCTAATGGGAAGCAATTAAATATATATACAAGGTTATACATCCAACAAAAAAGCAAATCACCAAAAAGCTTTTAAGAATAGTAAAGGAGAATAGAGGTGTAGCCAAAAGTCAGGGGGGCCGGAAGGAGGGTAACCAGGACTGCAACAGTGAATACACTTGAACATCTACATTTATGGTAGGTCTACACAACTGTACTATGTTAGTGTTTCGCTGTTGCAGTCATCACATTTGGGTAGATTCCCAAAGCCAAGGATGGTAGGAGGAATTTAGATAGCATTAGGACCAGCTATGTCCCTGCAAGACTGCAGTGGCAAAACCAGTTCTGGATTTAGAGAAAATAGGCAAATGGTAATGCTTGGTGAAAGTATGTACAGAACTCCAGGTGGCAGCTTCTAGGATGTCTCTGGTAGGGACACCTCTGAGAAAGGCTGTAGAGGTAAATGCAGCCCTGGTTGAGTGTGTGGTCTTATCCCCTGTGGGATAGGTTTTCCATGGTGCTTATAGCAGAAATAAATGCAATGGCATATCCATTTAGAAATGGTTTGCTTTGAAATGGCCTTTCCCTCTGCCCCTGCAGCAAATGCCACCAGCAGTTCAGATTTCCTTTGAGGTTTAGTCCTGTCCAAGTAAAATCTAAGTTGTCTGTGCACATCTAAGGAGTGCAGTATCCATTCCCCTTTGTTCTGTGGATTAGAAAAGAAGGTTGGCAAATGAAGGGACTGATTAAGAGCCACACTGGATACCACCTTGGGCATGAAGGAGGGGTTTGCCCTGAGGGACACCCTGTCCGCATGAAAGATGATGAAAGGCTCCACTTCCATAAGGGCCTGTAATTCAGATACCCTTCTTGCTGAAGTGATTGCTAAAAGGAAGGCTGTTTTCCAAGAAAGAAATTTTAACTCTGCACTTGCAGCTGGCTCAAAAGGAGGTAGAGTGAGTTTTTCCAATACAAAGTTAAGGTCCCTGGCTGGAGTTGGGGCTCTCCAGGGTGGTCTTAAGTTTTTGGCCCCTCTGAGGAACTGCTTGAGCAGTGGATGAGAGAAGTGGGGTGGTTCTGTGTTGCAATGGGCTGAAATGGCTGAGGCATGAATTTTGCTGGATGAAAAAGAAAGGCCCTTGTGAAGCATCTCCGTTAAGTATTGAAGAATCTGAGGTAAACTGGGTGCTGCTGTGCCCCATCCCTTGAGTTTGGTTACAGGAACAGAATCTTCCATTTTTCAGCACAAGATTTTCTAGTACTAGGCCTCCTTGCCTCCAAAACGGAGAGATTAAGCAATTAGCCAGGCTGCCAGGTTCAGCGTTTGAAGCAGAGGATGCAGAATCTGGCCCTCCTGCTGGAACAGCAAGGTAGGGGTCTGAGGCAGGTGCCATGGTGCCAGTGGCACTGCACAAGAGTGGGTACCAGTGTTGGTGTGGCCAGTCTGGTGCAATCAGTATCATTCTTGGTTTGTCCTGTTTGATCTTTAGTAGTAATTTGGAGAGGAGAGGCAGAGGAGGAAAGGCATAAACTGATAGATTTTTCCAACTGAAGTACAAGGCATCCACTTTCCAAGCTTGTTTGTGGGGAGTCCTTGTGCAGAATTTGTCCAATTGGTAGTTCTGGGGGAGGCAAACAGGTCTATATCTGGGCTCCCCCATTTGTGTAACAAGTTGAAAGTCTTTGGTTCCAGTTTCCACTCGTGTGGGTCCATGAGATTTCTGCTTAGTTTGACTGCCAGTGTATTTAGCTTTCCTGGCAGTAATTGATCCTGTAGATGCACTTGGTAACTCAAGACTGTGTTCCACAGAGCCATGGCTAGTCTACAAAGGGGGTATATGAATGGGTCCCTCCTGCTTGTTTATGTACAGCGGTGTTGTCCATCCTTACCATTAATTGTCCTTGAAGAATGTGGTCCTTGAAGGCTGTCAGAGCATTCTGTACAGCTAACATTTATTTTTGACGGATATGCAGGTGCATATGACTTTGGTTCCATTTGCCCTGAATGCACTTCCCTGCCAGATGAGCCCCCATGCATAATCTGATGAGTCTGTTGTTAGGGTTTGGGCGGCAGGGGGTAGAGTGAATGGCAGTCCCTTGTTCTGGTGGTAGGCCTCTACCCACCAAAGGAACTCTAACTGTAGGCAATGTAGGATAGGAATCATTGCTTCTAGATCCTGAGAACACCATAGGCTTTTTAGATACCATTGTAGTTTCCTCATATGCAGTCTTGCATATAGAATTAGAATGCAGGAGGCCATGAACCACAAGGCTTGCAGTTATGTGCTTTGCAGATAGCAGGGTTTTTGTGGCCATTAGTTTGAAGTAAGCTGTCAAATGAATTTGCTTCTCTGGCGTGAGGAAAGCCATCTGGGAAGCAGTGTTCAGGCTTGCTCCCAGGAATATAATTTGTTGATAGGGTACAAGATGTGATTTCTTTTAGTTTATGGTGTACCCCAGACAAGTCAGCACCTTTTGTACATATGACAAATGATTCAAATGTCCTGGCTTTCTGCCTGAATTAGACAATCGTCCAAGTATGGGTATATTTGAATATTTCTTTGCCTGCAAAATGCAATGACTGGAGCTAGGCACTTTGTGAATACCCTGGACGTAGTAGATAAGCCAAAGGGCAGTGCAGAGAACTGATAGTGCATGTAGCCTGCTTTGACGCATAGGTATCTTCTGCAAGATTCCCTGATTGGATGTGCAGGTAGGCTTCCTTTAAATCTAGTGTTGCCAACCAGGAATCCTTGCCTCGCATAGGAAGCAACTGGTGAAGAGTTAGCATCTTGAATTTTGGGATCACCAAACAGGTGTTTAGGATAGAAAGGTCCAGGATAGGATGCCATGAGTTGTCTTTTCTGGGTACCAGGAAAAGTCTTTAATAGAAACCTTGTCCCTTTTCCTCTTCTGGTACTGGTTGAATAGCCCCCAGGTTCATGAGGGACAGCACTTGTTTCTGGGCCTCTGCCCACTGATTTGGGGGCAGGTCTGGCCATCCGTTTGGGATTGGCAACGTATGGAAATGAAATCTGTATCCCTGGGATACTATATAAAACCCATTTGCCCTGGTTTATAAGTTGCCAGTTTCTTGCATAAAGTGCCAGTCCCCCCCCCCCCCCCCAAAGGGGCGGCTAAAAGGTAAGTGCTTGTTAAGTGTAAAGGAAGTCATTGAGACTGTTTACCATAGGGAAGTGCCTTTTGTCTCCAGATTTGGAGGAGGCACCCCATTGTTTTGTTCTAAAAGTCCCTTGTGACAGAAACCTGGAACCTTTGGAAGTTTGACGAGTGGCTCTCGAAGGAACTGGAAAGGCCCAGTTCTTAGTAGGCCGGTGCCTATTAAATCTTGGAGGTTGCACTTGTAAGAAATCTTTCACAGTTTGCATAGATTTAGCTTTATCTTCCATCTTTTTTAAAACTTCTTCAGCCTTATTACCAAAGAGACTGTCCTGTTGCAAAGCAGCATCCAACAATATTGCTTTAACATGATCAGGCAGAGTTTGCTCTTTGAGAAAAGCATGCCTTCTTAGCACATACCCAGTTGTAGCAACCCTGCAAGAGGCCTCCAAAGAATCAAAACCACATTGCAAAATGTTTTCCAACTTGTTCAGCTGAATGGAATAAATCCTGTATATCTATTTTCCACACAGTCATAAATTATCATTTTCTGTTTAAGCAGTCCCATGATATGCTGTTGATATTTAAGCATATTAAATTGACAGTTTAAAGCCCTGATTGCCAAGGTTGCAGAAGTGTAAACCTTCTTACCCCATCTATCCAGCGCCCTGGAATCTCTATCAGAAGGGGTAGGATTTTTAGCAGTAGAGGCCTTAATGCCCTCAGAACCCTGAGAAATGGTTTCAGGATCTGAAACAGGATTTTTGAAAATGAATTTGTGGGAGTCAGGAACCCTGTAGTATCTGTCTGGCTTACAAGGAGCCAGAGAATGAGGAGCCATGCTAGATTCTGAAAAAACATCATCAACAATGTCTAGAACAGGAGGGTATAGCAAAAGGCCTATGCTGAGGAAGAAGAAAACCCCTAAGTCTCTCTTTAGATTCAGAGAACTCCTGACTTTCCCAGTGGAAATGTTCCCTTAAGGTATGTAAAGTTTCCCCAAAAGAAAAATCCTCAGGGGGAGAAGCAGAAGGAATGGAATCTTCTGCATCAGAGTCCTCAAAAGTAGGTATAGACAAATCCTGTTCATTAGAAGAGTCAGAAGAAATACTCCTGTTCAGAAGATTCATAATCAATGTCTTGCCTAGGCCTCTTAAAGGGGGGGGGGGGTGGCTACCCCTGATCAGAGTAATTAAATCTTCAGCCATTTTGATCATTTGTTTTTGAGGCATAGGGGCCTGCACATGTGGCCCAGATGTCAATTTTC
Organism: Protopterus annectens; assembly: GCF_019279795.1. Classification (NCBI taxonomy): domain Eukaryota; kingdom Metazoa; phylum Chordata; order Ceratodontiformes; family Protopteridae; genus Protopterus; species Protopterus annectens. The sequence continues at coordinate 1,051,541,303 of NC_056748.1, forward strand.
TAGAATTAGATTTAGATTTTGGCCTTAGTTTTGAAGATAGCATTGGTCTAATATATAAAACTGTGGGCCTGAAAACACCCTCAGAAGCCGGTGCCTGCACAGCGGCTCCAGACCCAATCTAAGGTAGAGACATCCGTGGGTTCCATAATTGAAGCATCTCGCGGCATACCGGACTCCGAATGGGTCTCAGTAGATTCCTGCAAATCAGAAGTAGCAGGTATCGGGGGCCACAAAAGTGCCTCACTGAGTACCGGCGAACTGGCGACTGGCTTAGAAGCGTCGTCATCACTTCTGGACCTCGACGGCCTGTCTTTTTCTTTGCGTGTTTTAGGTATTCCGGTAGTTGGATTGCTAACAGATGAAATTTCTGGATAATTAAAGCATGAGCAAAAATATTTAGAGGCAAAAATATATCTATATTTAATAGTGCGTTGATTAAATTTAGCTCAAAACCAACAGCAAGGTACATAGTGGTCAGGGCCTAAGCAAGGAATACAGTACAAATGAAAATCCTTGAGATATTTGCTTCCCACAAGTAATGCAATTAACTTTTACTGACATCGGTAAGGAGCAAGAAAAAGTTCCCCAACGGGGTACTTAGCTTTTTAGTTGAAGACTTCAGTTCTGAAACTCGAAAACAAAAATTTTAGAGGAGTGGGCCGACCAGCACTTGCGAACTGCTTCTGCTTCGGGCATCGTGCGGCAAGAAAGACTGATGTAATGGTGTTGGCTGCATGTTTTATACCCCTGATGACCTGAAAGAAGGGACAGCAACTGACGCAGGATCAGAGACTGTCAGTCAGGCCGACTGAGGGCAACCTGCCAGCAATTACCCAAATGTAATGACTGCAACAGTGAAACATGAAGAACATGTTTTAAAGTTAAGTCACTGAGACAGTTTTTACCATAGGGGGGAGTCTTACTACTCCCTGATTTGGAAGTTGGAGCCCCCCACTGCTTAGTCCTGTGCGTCCCTTGGGACTGAAGCCTGGGTATTCTGCTGGTTCTGGGTCTGGACTGAGAAGGCCTGGAAGAGGCAGGAAAAGACCAATTCTTAGAGGGCCAATGCCTATTAAATTTTGGAGGCGGTACCTGTAGGAAATCTTTAACAGTTTGCACAGATTTAGCTTTTTCCTCCATATTTTAAGTACTACTTCTACTTTGTTGCCAAACAGGTGGTCCTGATTTAAGGGAGCATCCAGCAATTTAGCTTTAACATGATCTGGCAAAGATTGCTCCTTAAGCCAAGCATGCTTTCCAAGTAAAAATCCAGTGAATGCAGCCCTGCAAGATGCCTCTAGTGAATCAAAACCACATTGCAAAGTATTCTGACCAGCGCTTGGGGAGTGCACAAATAGTCCTTTTTAGGACTCCCACAGCAAAAGAACTGAAGATCTGTTCAAGAAGGACAACAGAGATAGACACCACCGCAGAACACCGAAGGACATATCAGCTCTTCCCAGAGCCCATTGTGTCCATACACAAAACAGCTCTTTCAGAGCTCACGTGGATCTGCACCTTACACCAAAGCTCTTCTTAGAGCTCACAGTACACCAAACAGCTCTTCTCAGAGCTCACAGAGATCTGTAAAAGCTCTGGCAAGAGCAACTGGAGACACACTGAAGAATAAAACAAAAAAGTTCTTATTAGAGCTACCACCAACACCCGAACGGGCATTCAAAACACAAATCGGCCCTTCTCAGACCTCACAGAAATCTGTATCAGCTTCTGTAAGATCAGATGAAGGCACAGACACAGCTTCATTGAACCAAACAAAACAGCCCGAAAGGGCATTCAAAACACAAAACAGCTCTTTTCAGAGCTCATAGAGATCTGTAACAGCTCTTAGAGCTCCAGCTGCCCACAGGGCTAAGCTAAAACAGCTCTTTTTAGAGCTAGCTCCACCACCACTACACGTGGAAATCTGTTCAACGTTTAGGATCAAGAGTGAAAGGCTTTGTAAAATTGGTTATTCCTTCCGGGCAGGCATCACTCAGGATCGAAAACACAAGAGGTCCACACCTATTTTTCTGGTTTTATTACACATTGCAAACTATGTTTTCCAACTTGTTCAGCAGAATGCATTAAATCATGTAAATCCTTTCAGCACAGTCAGGAATCATCATTTTCTGTTTAAGCAATCCAATAATATGCTGCTGATACTTTGACATATGAAACTGGCAGTTTAAGGCCCTAATGGTCAAGGTTGCAGATGTGTATACCTTTTTACCCAATCTATCCAGCACCATGGAATATCAGAGGGGGTAGGATTTTTGGCAGTAGTGGTCTTAATGCCCTTGGGTCCCTGTGAAATGGTCACAGGATCCGTAGTAGGATTTTTAAAAAGGATCTTGTGAGAGTCAGGAACCCTGTAATATCTATCAAGCTTTCTGGAGCAGGAGGTAAAGAGTCATTTCGCATGGGGCGAGTTGGCTTTATTCCTCCTGTATTGGCAATATTTCCCGACAATTGTTGTATCAATTGTGTTAAGTTTGTTAGAGTGCTGAAGCATTTCAAATTCAGCTCTAGTAACCGTCGATACCGCTTCTTGCGAGCTGCCAGTTGCCATAATAAACTGAAAAACGAAGAAACAACAACCAACAAGCTATATACGAAAATGACAGCGCAATAGCAATCCAACGGTATTTCCAATAATATGGATAAGACCAGCAGTCCAAATATAAATATAAATCCAAGTTTATTAGATAGGTAAGAGCTTTCAGCTGTGATGCCAGCCTTCCTCAGACAACCATTACGATGAAACGTATTGTAACCTATACACGCTAATTATGTGCCAATTAAAATCAATTATTCAATAAATATTTAATTATAAATGTATATATAAAACCTATATAAAACCATATTAAAGCAAATACATATGGTAATCATAGATGAGTTTATGCAATACATCAATAATTCTACTGATTTTCTCAAGTTTACACATGAAGTGGGAAGAAATAGTATTTCATATTTAAATGTTTTGTTGACTAAAAATTTAGCACAATGTTATTTAAAGGCTAGTATATACAGAAAGAAAACCTATTCCAACAAGTTCTTGCATTGCACTAGTAATCATCCCAAACATGTGAAAAAAGCAGTTAAGGGGCAAATGGTTCGTAAAGCACGAATGGTAACTGATATAGATGATTTTATATAAGAATGTCGGTACATTGGTATGTTTTTAAATAGGGATTATCCCAATTTGTGGACGGTATTTTTACTGAAGTAGTACAGAAGAGAAATCTAGGGTTTTATCAGCCTTAATTGGCAAACGCCAGTACAGTTAATTCACATTTACAATTAGTGGAATCATCTCCGAATATGGCACAATCAAATACACAGTCAAATACAAATAGGTATGGCAATATAGGTTTTATAACATATAACAAGGACTCCATAGACATCATACACCTTATGAGTAAGAACTGGACATTTATCATGGGAATCACAAATTTAAAGTTCTAGGTACACAAACTTCAATTACCTATAAGAGGGATCGTAACGACTGGTGTAATGCATGTTCCAAAATGGTAGAGAAAACTCAAGGAATTATGAGGAAATGCAACATGTGTACATATTGCGCTTATATATTAGAAGTGGATCATTTGTCAATTATGGGCATAGATATTACAATTACAGGTAAATATAATTGCAATACAATGGGTATTGTTTATGCGGCAGTATGCTCATACGGTTTTGCCTTTTACATAGGCAAAACAGAACGAAAATTAAAGCAAGGTATTTATGAGCATATATACGAAATCAACAAAAATTCACACACCAATGTATAGACATTTAGAACAAAATCCTACACATAAATTCAAGTTTGTAGTATTGGAGCAAGTACGACCATCTCTAAGAAAAGATCCTTGGAAAATAATTTTAGAATCTAGGGGAATACTGGTGGAAAGTCTATTTGAATGCCACACATTTCCCAGGTCTAAATGACTCAATTTCTACTACAAGTAATTTAAAGCTAAAAGTTTACAATAGATAGGGCATTGTGTAATGTTAATAAATGTATTTGTTTTAATATGGTTTTATATAGGTTTTATATATATATTTATAATTAAATATTTATTGAATAATTGATTTTAATTGGCACATAATTAGCGTGTATAGGTTACTATACAATGTTTCTTTCATTGTAATGGTTGTCTGAGGAAGGCTGGTGTCACAGCCGAAAGCGCTTACCTATCTAATAAACTTAGATTTATATTTATATTTGGACTGCTGGTCTTATCCACATTATTGGAAATACCGTTGGATTGCTATTGCGCTGTCATTTTCATATATAGTTTGTTTCTTTGTTTTTCAGATAAGGGTAAATCCTGGTCATCAGAGGAAACCGAAATTTCAGAATCCTGATCGAAAGTATCATAAGCAAATTCAATCCTAGGTCTCAGAGTGGGAAGGTTGGCTTCCCCTGATTAAAGTTTTCAGCCACTCTTCTTTGTTTTTTAGGCAGAGGCCTGACCATGCGGTCTGGGCGTCTGTTTTCTAGGTATGGTACGAGTTTTAGGCCTTGAAGAAGAAGATGGCGTCAGTTTAATATGCAAGTCAGTAGGCCCGCATACACCCTCAGAAGCCAGTGCCTGCACAGCTACTCCGGACCCATCCAAGGTAGAGACATCCACAGATTCCACAATGGAAGCATCTCGCGGCCTACCAGACTCTGAATGGGTCTCAGTAGAGGCCTGCGAAGTTGAAGTAGCAGGTATCAGGGGCTGCGAAAGTGCCTTGCTGAGTACCAGCGAACTGGCGACAAGCTTAGGAGAAGCGTTGTGTCGGCAGCTTTGGACCTAGGCGGCTTGTCTCGGTCTTTCTTTGCTTTTTTTTTCGAAATGTCGGTAGTCTGGTTGCTTACCGAAGACATATCTGGATAACTGAACAGAGTACCAAAATATTTAGAAGTGTAAATATATTAACAAATAGTTCATTGTTTAAATAAGGCACAAAACAGACAGCGTCGTGGTCAGGGCCTAGGCAAGGAATACAGAACGAATGAAAATCTTGGAGGTATTTGCTTTCCACAAGAAATACAATTATTGACTTTTACTGACACTGATTTAGAGCAAGAAAAAGTTTCCCCAACGGGATACTTGGCTTTAGTTGAAGACTTTGGTTCAGAAACTCGAAAATGAAAATTTCAGGAGTCGCTTCGGGCACCACACGGCAAGAAAGACTGATGTAATGGCGTCTGCTGCATGCTTTATACCCACGACTACCTGACATCATGGAAGATGAGATAGCAACAGACTCTGGACCCAAGACTTTGATAATCAGGCCGACTGAGGGCTACTGCAAACAGATAACCCAAATGTGAGGACTGCAACAGTGAAACATTAAGAACATCAGGTAACTGTGGCAACTCTGACTCTGACAATGCTGTAGGATGAAAGGCCAGTGAGTTCCCAATACGCAAGAGCAATAGATAACACAGGATGAAACTAAAGAGAATGTGGCACAGGAAGATGCTGTGAAACTTTCTAAAGAATGCCCGCAGGAAAAATCATCAGTTTAGAAGAAAAAAAAAAAAGCTATGTACTCACTATAACGTTCCATCAGAGTACTTTCTACTTCATTTGTCTTCAACCTGTGGGATACCAGATCTGTAATCGGATCAGAGACTGCAAACTTACTAGCATCTGCTCTAAGCTCCATTACCCATAACACACCTCCACTACCTTCCAACCTCCCCCCCCAATCGAGTTTGCTGATTTCTTATACTGATAACTCGACCTGAAAAAATACATGTGATCTATAACTGCAGCCCGTAGGCTGTTCATATGCCACGGTCCGGGGGAAGGGGGGAGGGACGGTTGAAGACAAATGAAGCAGAACTACTCAGATGGAATGTTATGGTGAGTACATAACTTCCTTATCGAAAGTAGTTTACTTCATTTGGTCTTCAACCTGTGGGACAGAGTTCCCAGCTACTAAACTCCTGGGTGGCCCTCATGGAAGAATATTCTGGACCACTGCAGAACCAAAGGATGCTCTCCTTCTGGAAGTCAAATCCAATTTGTAATGAGAAATAAATGAGGAGGACCAAGTAGCTGCAGAACAAATATCATCCAAACAGACTAGACCAAAAGGCCGCACACGTAGCCATGGACCTAGTGGAATGAGCTTTCACCTGACCCGGAGGAGACAAGCCTCTGTCCTTATAGACCTGAAGGAAGCATGAAGAAATCACCTAGCAACAGTGACCTTGGAGATAGGTTTACACAAAAAGGGTTTGTAGAAAGATACAAACAACTGATCGGATTTACGGACATTTTTTGTCCTGTGTAAATAGAATCATAACTGTCTATGAACATCCAGCAAGTGGAGTTTGTATTCCATCTCGTTAGCAAAATTAGGAAAGAAAACTGGTAAATTGATGGTTTGATTGATGTTAACTGGTGATGCCACCTTGGGAAGAAAGGATGGATTGGTCCAAAGGGGAAACTGTCTTTCTGGAAAATTATAAGGGACTTTGACGGATAAGGCCTGCAGTTCTGAAACCCTTTTTGCAGAGGTAATAGCCACCAGAAATGCTGTTTTCCAAGATAAGAATTTTAGGTCTGTGGTTGCAGTGGGTTCAAAGGGCGCAGCGACCTCAGCTTGAACCATAGTAAGGTCCCATGGGGGAACAGGAGCCTTGACAGGGGGGTTAACAGAAAAGTCCCTTTGATAAAGGTTTACACAGCCTGGAGGAGGCTAGAGAGGCAGAATTCTCACCCACATGAAAATGAGAAATAGCAGCCAAATGAACCTTGACAGTAGAACTAGCTCCGTGTTGAAAAATATCAGCTAGAAAATAAAGAATGGCAGAAATAGGAGCCATGAAGGGATCTAACCTCCTTTGAGAGGCCCAAAAAGAAAAACATTTTGATTTACTGCGATAAACCTTCATGGTAGGAGACTTATGAACAGCCACCAAAATAGACCTAACTGAGGAGGATAATCCAGGAGTCCTAACAATCATGGGAAATGGAGCAGCCAAGCTGTGAGCTTCAATAAGAGGTACTGGAGGGTAAGTATAGAGAAGACCGGGAGGCCAAGCATGGACTACAGCATCTCTGGGGGACTTCACTGGCAGGGGGATTAGAGTGAAAACCTTGCTACACTTCATGCTGGAAGGAGATGCGAAGAGATCGCAGCAAGGCTGAACCCACTCGAGGAAGATCTGCTCCGCTACTGAAAGATTCAGAGATCACTCGTAAGGCATCAGAATAGTCGGACTTAACCTGTCCACTAGAATGTTGGACCGTCCCGGAATGCGCATTGCGATAAGCAAGCGACCGGTGGAGATCCCCATTCCCACACTCTTATGGCCTCGCGACAAAGGGGGTAAAGATCTGGTCCCTCCCAGTTTGTTGATGCACCAGACCACTGACAAGTTGTCTGAATCGCAATGATTCCCAGAGGAAGAAAGGCATGAAGGGCCTACAACGCTAAAAGGACTGCCCTCATCTCTGGAACGTTCATCTGCAAGCTGGTCTCTACAGGGGACCACAGGCCTCGGACTGTCCTGCCCGAACAATGCCCCCCCAACCCAAGTTGGGAGGCGTATGCAGTCACTGTGGCTTGGGCAAAATGTCTGGAGAACACATCCACCATATGACTGACAACTGACAGACTCTACTTGAGATGCATTGGATACGACAATGAAGTTCCAACGGGGACCACTGTACAGCTAGTGTCCACTGTAGAATTCTCATATGTAACCGGGCACATGAGAGAAGCATTATGGTAGCCGCCATTGAACCTAAAGCCCTCAACACTGATTCTGACGTTGGAAGAGGGGAATAGTAGATTAGAGAAACATGCATCCTCAGGTTTTGTACTCTCTCAGAGGTCAGGAAGATTTTGCACTGTAATGCATCTATTCTTGCACCAATGTAGTCTATCACCTGGACAGGATCTAGGAGTGATTTGGATGCACTGATTGTGATCCTCAAATGCAGGGCAAGGATTAAGAAATAATCCCTGGTTCGAGAGAGAGAGAGCAGTGAGGAGCCAATAGTCTAGGTACAGATAGACCTGAATCCCCTGAAGCCTCAGGTGAGCTGCTATCACTGCCACCACTTTGGTGAACATCTCGGGGGCTGTGGTGAGACCAAAAGGGTAGGGCTCAAAACTGGTAATGACCGACTCCTAGCTGGAAGTGGAGGAACCTCCTCCTGGAGCTTCTGTGCATTTTTATGTGATAGTAAGTATCCTGGAGGTCTAACGAGCACATCCAGTCGCTCTCTTGCGAGTACGGCATGATTGACTGTAGTGTGACCATCCGGAACTTCTCTTTGGCAACTGACATTAGATAGGTCTAGAATGAGCCTCCCACATTTTCTTAAGCGCCAAAAACAACCATGAGTAGAAGCCCGATCCGGACTGATCTGGGGGGGATGGTTTTGATGGCTCGTTTTTCTAGCAGCTTGGAAATTTCCTGTGCTGCTGCCTCCATTTGTGTGGGTGGTACGTCCAGGAGGTGTTTGGTGGATTTGGGAGGACCCACAAAGTGGATAGAGTATCCTCTGGATAGAATCTGAAGCACCCAGCGGTCTAATGTTATGGACTCGCATGCCGCCAGGTGCAAGGACAATTGTCCCCTGACTGCCTCCAGAGTAGAGCAGTCAGGCCACCCCTCAGGGTTGCTGTCCAGGTCTGTCTGAGAAATTCTCAAGACCCAAAACTCCTTGGACCCCCCCCCCCCGCCTCTGGGGCAGCGTCCATTCTGTCCCCCCTCTGGGGGAAGAAGACCTCAGAGTGTCCCGTAAATACAATGACTTCCGGAACCACATCTTTTGCCTTCTCTGGTTCTGGGAAAAGAACCTTGGAGGGTTCGAGGAGCAGATCCCGACGGCAGACAGAGTCTTCCCATCCTTCTTACTCTGGGCTGAAGTCTCTTTGACAGTCTTACTAAAAAGAGTAG